>NC_134853.1:75506281-75791281 GCF_049852395.1 Peromyscus maniculatus bairdii
CAAATCAACCTTGATAAAATCTAATCAATCCTTAGCAACCAGAATTGTATCAAAAAGATGAAAATTAGATGCTAAACATTTGTGCTGTAAGGGTGGGGAGCAAACTTATAGACTCAGGGAAATGAGCCATATAATTCAGGCCTTGGGAATTTTAAATTTGTGAGACAGGAGAACTCCCACAGGACAAAATCTATCTGCCTCATATGGGATAGTGCAAGTCTGTGAAGTACTTTCAATTTTTTTCCTTTATTGCAAAAAGAATCTTTTTTCATACAAAGTATCCTGATTATAATTTCCTCTCCCTCCAGTCCTCTTAGTTCCTCCCCTATGGATCCACTCTCTCTGTGTTACAGAAACTGGCTTGCAAGAGACAACAACCAAATATCACAAAATAAAGTATAATAAAATCAAGCAAAACTATCATATCAAAATTGTACTTGGTAACCCAAATGGAGGAAAAAAATCCCAAGAACAGTCACAAAATACAGAGACCCACTTGTTCTCACAGTCAAGAGTCCCATAAAAACACGAAGCTAAAAGCTATAATATATACACAGAGGACCTGGTGCAGACCCATGTAGGCCCTGTGCTTGCTGCTTCAGTCTCTGTTAGCTCATATGCACCTTTCTTAGTTGATTCAGGGCCCTTGTTCTCCTGTACCTACTCTGGCTTTTACAATCTTTCTGACATCTCTCCTGTAGAATTAATTCCCTGAGATCTGAGGGGTGGGATTTGATGGAGACTCCCGTCTGTAAAGTACTTTAAGTAGAACACATACACAAAATATTTGTTCCCCTTATTATATTCTGTAAGGGACTAATTTCCCCCAAACATAATTGCTAAACACTGGCTTGATAAATAGATAGATGCCAAAGAATCTGGAAACCCCACCCACTGTCTAAATTGCAAGTGCAGTCAATGCACTACATGTGAAACACTCACTTCAGTCACAAAAGCATTTTTATACACTTATGCACTGCCATTTCTTCAAATTATTACTAGGCTTTGAAGACAGATTTCATTCCATTTCAAAGATTTGGCGTTTGCAGGCTCTGCTGCCCACTCCCAGGGTGTCTTCTCCCCATAGCCGATTGATTCATCGCACAGTTGTTACAGTTCATTAAAAGAGTGAGGGATGCTGATAATTCAGCAGATGTGATTCGTTGGACTCTTTATGGGTCACCAACCACTGAGAGCTTGCTCTGTGAAATAAAGCAGCATGGTGTGGGTGAACACAGGGAAATGGGGCTTGCTTTAAGTATATACAGATATGGTTTGGTACATATATCTTTTTTTACCTCAAACTAATAAAGTACCTTGAAATTTTAAGTTTATTTTTCTTTTGGTTTGTAATGTATTTAAATGTGTTGCTGTTGATTTGTTTGTTTTCTGGAGGAGGTGAGAAGGTGTGGTTGGCATGTGTACATGACTGTGTGCCTGAGTATGCAAATGTATACATGTAGGGAATGAAGATCAACAACAGATGTCTTTGTGGCTCTTTATTTTTTTTTCTTTTGAGGTATGATATTCTACTGAACATGGGGCTCACTATTGAATGAGGCTGTCTGCCCAATGAGATTCAGGGATCCTCCTCTCTCTAGCACTCCCAATACTGATATGGTAGGTTTGTGGCACTATGGGTTCTGAGGATTTACTGGGATCCTCATGCTTGCATAAGAAGCACTTTGGTGACAGAGCCATCTCTCCAGCCTAAACTTACTGTTTGGCAGCAAAAGATATTCACTGTGACCCAGTACATCTGGCAACACAGATTTCTTACAAAGGTAGAAAAACAGAATTTTATAACACAAAACTCATACAAAGCACTGGAAACAGTAACATACTACATTAAAGAGAAAGTATCTGTTGATGGGTGTTTGTTTAGTATATGCTCAGTGCATAAGGCTTCACAGTGTAAGAACTCAAAATCTAGTGATAAACAGAAAAGTCAGGTCAGAGTGCAGAAAGGTAAATGTATTACAAAATAGTGCTCTATAAGTCTTGGTCACACTTACTGAGAGTGACGAAGAGGTGCTGTGAAGATCTGCATACTACATACTATGTCCAAAGATGTGTGTGATTTGACCAGGAAGGGAACCACCATTTTTGGAATCTATAGGACAGGAATTGGGAAGCAATTACTCTCCTCATTCTTCTAAGCTCAAATCATGGGGAGAAAGTGTCAGTTCTATTCAGGTTCCATCATCTGGCCCATGTGGAAGGCTAAATGTCAGATATGATAATCTGTGATAGACTTGCTAATCTATATCCAGAGAAAAAGGAGAGAAGACCCTGAATTCAGGAAGCTCTCTTGCCTACCTGCTCCATGATTAAAAAAAAAAAAAAAAAAAAAGGGAACTGGTGTCCTCAGGACATGGAGCTTGTAGCTTTTCAATGCAGGATGAGAGGACAGTACCCATGAAATGAATGTATTCAAAAATTGTTTCTTGCAGAAAGCTGTAGGCTATACCCATCACAGAATGCAGTCCCAATCTGAAGAACTGATCACTTCATGTTTGACAAGTAACAGGTAATTGCCTGGATGAATAAATATAAGTCAAATGCAAAAGAATTGCTTTGTGATACCTAAAACAGGGAAGAAGAAAAGTTAACCAGAAAAAGTAAATATATAGAATATTTTCAAATAAATAATGTTTTTCTGTTCAATATACTGCAGAGCTGTTCTTAAATCTTAGCTAAGTTCAGAAAATAAGTTTTCCTAAGTATCAAGAGGTGTGGAAAGCCATAAAGAAGAAAACTCAAACTGATCATTAAAATGCTAAAAATGAAAGCATACATTCACCTGTTAACTAAAATCAAGGAGAAATACAATATTTGCATAGTATTTAATTATTTATTTAATTATTTTAATTTATTTATTTTTCTTTTTTTTATTTATTTTACAATACTATTCAGTTCTACATAATGGCCACAGATTCCCTTGTTCTCTCCCTTCCTGCCCCCCTCCCATTCCCCCCAGCCCACCCTCCATTCCCACCTCCTCCAGATCAAGGTCTCCCCCGAGGACTGAGATCGACCTGATAGACTCAGTCCAGGGAGGTCCAGTCCCCTCTTCCCAGATTGAGCCAAGCGTCCCTGCATAAGTCCCAGGTTTCAAACAGCTAACTCATGCAACGAGCCCAGGACCTGGTACCACTGCCTAGATGCCTCCCAAACAGATCAAGCCAATCGACTGTCTCACCTATTCAGAGGGCCTGATCCAGTTGGGGGCCCCTCAGCCTTTGGTTCATAGTTCATGTGTTTCCATTCATTTGGCTATTTGTCCCTGTGCTTTATCCAACCTTGGTTTCAACAATTCTCTTTCGCACTAATTAGACTCCCAGCGCTCCACCAGGGGCCTAGCCTGGATGTCTGCACCCAGATTCCTCAGTCCTTGGATGGGGTTTATGGCACAACTATTAGGGTGTTTGGCCATCCCATCACGAGAGTAGGTCAGTCCCGGCTGTCTCTCGACCATTGCCAGTAGTCTTTTGTGGGGGTATCTTTGTGGATTTCTGTGGGCCACTTTAGCTCTTTGTTTCTTCCTTCTCTCATGTGGTCTTCATTTACCATGGCCTCCTATTCCTTGTTCTCCCTCTCGTTTCTTGATCCAGCTCAGATATCCCGCTCTCTTTTCCTCGACCCTAGCCCTTCATTGCTACCACTCATGTCCAGGCTGTTCATGTAGATCTCAGCCATTTCTCCATGTCTTTCTTGGGGTCCCGTTTTCCAGGTAGCCTCACTGGTGATGTGAGTAGCAGTCCAGTCATCCTTGTTCCACATCTAGTATCCTCCTATGAGTGAGTACATACCATATTTGTCTTCCTGAGTCTGGGTTACCTCACTCAGGATGATTTTTTTCTAGATCCATCCATTTGCCTGCAAACCTCATGATGTCATTGTTTTTCTCTGCTGAGTAGTATTCCATTGTGTATATGTGCCACAATTTATTTATCCATTCTTCAGTTGAAGGGCATCTAGGTTGTTTCCAGGTTTTGGCTATTACAAACAATGCTGATATGAACATAGTTGAGTAAGTGCTCTTGTGGTATGATTGAGCATTTCTTGGGTATATGCCCAGGAGTGGTATAGCTAGATCTTGGGGGAGATTGATTCCCAATTTTCTAAGAAAGCGCCATATTGATTTCCAAAGTGGTTGTACAAGCTTGCATTCCCACCATCAGTGGAGGAGAGTTCCCCTAGTTCCACATCCTCTCCAACATAAAGTGTCTTCAGTGTTTTTGATCTTAGCCATTCTGACAGGCGTAAGGTGATATCTCAGAGTTGTTTTGATTTGCATTTCCCTGATGGTTAGGGATGTTGAGCAATTCCTTAAATGTCTTTCAGCCATTTGGGTTTCCTCTGTTGAGAATTCTCTGTTTAGTTCTAAAGCCCATTTCTCAATTGGACTGTTGGTCGTTTTGATGTCTAATTTTTCAATGGAATCGAATTGAAGACCCTGACATTAACCCACACACCTATGAACATATAATTTTTGACAAAGAAGCCAAAAGTGTACAATAGAAAAAAGAAAACATCTTCAACAAATGGTGATGGCATAACTGGATATCAACGTGTAGAAGGCTGCAAATAGATCCATATCTGTCACAGTGCACAAAACTTAAGTCCAAATGGATCAAGGACCTCAACACAAATCCAGCTACTCTGAACCTGCTAGAAGAGAAAGTAGGAAGTAGTCTTGAATGCATTGGCATAGGAGATCACTTCCTAAATATAACACCAGTAGCACAGACAGTGAGAGAAACAATCAAGCAATGGGACCTCTTGAAATTGAGAAGCTTTTGTAGAGCAAAGGATACGGTCAACAAGACAAAGCAACAGCCTACAGAATGGGAAAAGATCTTCACCAACCCCACATGTGACAGAGGACTGATATCCAGAATATATAAGGAACTCAAGAAATTGCATAGTATTTATTTTAATAAAGAAAGTTTACATAATATATCTCCCCTAATTCTCTTTCATTCTTAGTTATCAAATTAGTCTTTTCTAAACTATTCACTTGGAAAAATATGATGAGTGCATATTTTCAAAATTCAAGTCATCAAATTCTCCCTTCAGTCAGAAAACAAAGAGAAAAGGAGGAAATAGTTCAAGTAACATGTGACTTTGAACATCTCTCCCATTTGGGGTCTTGATTAACTAAATGATTTTGAAAATGTGTGCAAACATTTCCAAATTAAGACATTTGCATTTTATCTTAAAACATCATAACATTTTTGTTTTCTATGAATTCATATCTTTAAAATGTGATTTGCAGAGATCCTTGAGCAGCAATACTGGCAGAAGTTTATAAACTACTGTAAAATGTGTTTCATAACTACACTGGGACAAAATCACTATACAGAAACCTTTACTCTCTAAGCCAGAATCACTCAGCTAGAAATATAGTATAGTATTCTACTACAACCACCAAGTATTTTCATTTGAGTAAAAAGTTATCTTTCTGCTTTCAGAAATTGTACATGTATAAAGGAAACAGCTCTAATATGAGACAGTAATAAGGCATGGTTACTTTAAAAATATTGGTCATATAAAAATTTCTTAAATACACAAGTTATAACACAATTTGATGTCTCAATTTTTAACATAATCTTATGCCCTAAAATAAAGTTTAACAATTAGAGTTATCTATTCAAAATGATCTGAATATAACTAGGATATGGCATGCTATAGCAATAATTTGCTCTTGTGTACTTTTGCACATTATTTGAGCATGGATTTTCAATGACAGTTGATGATGGGAAGAAAGCTTAATTCAAAAACTGAAAGAGCTTTTATCATTTCTTCTACTTCATAATTCTCCCTAAATTCATTTGTAGGAATAATCCACAAAGAAATCTTGCTGGAAGGTACAGAGGTCAAGAGAACAGATTTGATTATCATGTAAGTGGGTCTCTTATTACACATGTATATTTGTTATAAAAGTGAATTCAGGATAAGACTGCTGCATATGAAATCACAGTATCTGTACTTACCTGCACAGACCTGTCCAGTATCAAGCCAGTTAGCATCCCAGCATAGCTAGAAGTGGGGCTCCCAAGGCCCTGTCCCTAAAGGGAAACTACTGGCACTTGTTGGCTACTGAGGGAAACAAGAGTTATTCCCCTTTAAGGATGTGACCATTGGAGTATTTCTCATGAACTAGTGGACAACCACACATCTTTGTGCATATTAACAACAGTATTGGACTCTGTACCTGCACAACAAAAATTATATGACATTTGGAAAGAAGTGGGATGGAGCAGCAGGGGGACGTGGAGAGAGGATGTAGTAGATGGATGTGATCAATATACATCATATAAATGTGTGAAACTGTCAAAGAATAAAAATAGCCCTTTTTGAAAAGTAAGTCCAATTCTCACTTTGTCTCTGCTCTTTGGCTTTTCTAATTATTCTAAGTGAAGACATCACAAAGCCTATTTAATTCAGGTGCCACATTCTAGAGTTTCCTAGTCTATGGGGCTATGACTTAAAATAACTTCTACTGTTCAAAACTTTCTTTAAAAATTACCAAATCTCAGCTATTCTATTATAACAGCACAGAAATGAACTAAGATGTCACAGTGAGGATGTGTATTATTTAGAAAATGAAGAGCCTATACCGTCATGGAAACTGACATATTCTTAGTGCTGCATGCCTTTCTCTTATTCACATTACTGCCATCTGTAGTTCTCTATGTAGATGCTGCCAAGCAAGACTTTCCTGACTGTATTTGAGAACATCCACTGCCTTTCAGATTTCAGGTCCTTCAAGTCTGCCTGAGAGATGTTGTTAGGTTTATTATTTTGAGTATCATGGTGAGAATTTTTTGTGTTTGACTGGAAAATTGATGCTAGAGAAACTGATGTAAAAAGTCCCCTGTTATCAAGCATATAGTCAACAGGAGTGAGCTGAAGGGCTTAGCATAATATCTATCCTTTTCCTCTGGGAAACATAAAAGTATATTTTATACTTTTGATGAAAGAAATAGCACATGGAGGAAGTGGGTAATCTAAACATATTCATTGTGGTTTTCTTTGGAGTATATCATACCAACAACAAAAACATTTTAAAATCAACAACAGCTTCACCAAACTAGGGCTCAGTATGCATAATTCCCCAAAGCTAAATTTTAAGTCTCCCAGTGAGTTATATACCTGAGGGCTGCACAGAGTACACTGTGTACATTGAAAATAAGAATTCATGACACAACCTCGGCATTCTCATTAGAAACAGCATGTCCAAAATCATTACTGTACCTCCAGGCTCCTCAGCCGATGGACACAGAAAACTAATGTAGACCTAGTAATATATTTCAGTTGTCCTTGCTACTACATATAGCTGCCCAAATGAAAGGCCCATAGATTTTGATGGGGACAAATTACTACCTTGTTTCCCATGTTAAGTTTATCACTTCTGAGCCTACACCTACAATCGTGTCTTGCAATCAGTGTATCAGAACTAATGATGGTTTAAGTGTGAGGCATGAAAACTTGAAACCGATTGCCTAAGAATTTTCTCACTGTGACTTCAGGTCCTCATGTCTATGTCCATGTTTCAAAATAAAATGCTGTTGAAATTTCAGGAAACTCTTAGAAATTCTCAGAAATTACTCCCAGTATGAGTGGCAGCTCAGAAAACCTGGAAACCCAGAGCATACTGCACTTCTTACAGGCAGCTCAACAGGTTGGAGAGTGTCCTTTTCAGGTAGCTCAGTCGGCCTAAGTCCCTTCCAGGTAGCTCAACGGACCTTTGCTTCTTTTTTATTTATTTATTTATTTATTTATTTATTTATTTATTTATTTTTATTTTACAATACCATTCAGTTCTACATATCAGCCACGGATTCCCTTGTTCTCCCCCCTCCTGCCCCCCTCCCTTTTCCCCCAGCCAACCCCAATTCCCACCTCATCCAGGGCAAAGTCTCCCCTGAGGACTGAGATCAACCTGGTAGACTCAGTCCAGGCAGGTCCAGTCCCCTCCTCCCAGACTGAGCCAAGCGTCCCTGCATAAGCCCCAGGTTTCAAACATCCAACTCATGCAATGAGCACAGGACCCAATACCACTGCCTAGATGCCTCCCAAACAGATCAAGCCAATCAACTGTCTCACCTATTCAGAGGGCCTGATCCAGTTGGGGGCCCCTCAGCCTTTGGTTCATAGTTCATGTGTTTCCATTCATTTGGCTATTTGTCCCTGTGCTTTATCCAACCTTGGTTTCAACAATTCTCGCTCATATAAACCCTCCTCTTTCTCGCTAATTAGACTCCTGGAGCTCCACCCGGGGCCTAGCTGTGGATCTCTCTCTGCATCCAGATCCCTCAGTTGTTGGATGGGGTTTCTGGCATGACTATTAGGATGTTTGGCCATTCCATCACCAGAGTAGGTCAGTTCGTGCTGTCTCTCAACCATTGCCAGCAGTCTATTGTGGGGGTATCTTTGTGGATTTCTGTGGGCCTCTCTAGCACTTTTTTTCTTCCTTTTCTCTTGTGGTCTTCATTTACCATGGTCTCCTATTCCTTGTTCTCCCTCTCTGTTCTTGATCCAGCTGGGATCTCCTGCTCCCACAGGCTCTCTTTCCTTCAACCCTTGCCCTTCATTACTCCCACTCATGTCCAGATTGTTCATGTAGATCTCAGCCATTTCTCCGTCATTGGGCCATCCCCATGTCTTTCTTGGTGTCCTGTTTTCCAGGTAGCCTCCATGGTGATGTGAGTAGCAGTCCAGTCATCCTTGTTCCACATCTAGTATCCTCCTATGAGTGAGTACATACCATATTTGTCTTTCTGAGTCTGGGTTACCTCACTCAGGATGATTGTTCACAGACCTGGAAAGAATAATACTCAACTTCATATGGAAAAACAAAAAACCCAGGATAGCCAAAAGAATCCTGTACAATAAAACAACCTCTGGAGGCATCACAATCCCTGACTTCAAGCTCTACTATAGAGCTACAGTAATAAAAACAGCTTAGTATTGGCATAAAAACTGACATGTGGACCAATGGAATCTAATTGAAGACCCTGACATTAATCTGCACACCTATGAACATATAATTTTTGACAAAGAAGCCAAAAGTGTACAATGGAAAAAAGAAAGTATCTTCAACAAATTGTGCTGGCATAACTGGATATCAATGTGTAGAAGGCTTCAAATAGAGCCATATTTCTCACCGTGCACAAAACTTAAGTCCAAGTAGATCAAGGACCTCAACATAAATCCAGCTACTCTGAACCTGCTAGAAGAGAAAGTAGGAAGTAGCCTTGAATGCATTGGCATAGGAGACCTCTGCTTCTTTCAGGTGCTGGTCTGAGTGTCTTCTTCAAAATTTTGCTTACCTGAAAGTGACCCTCAGCAGTCTTACCGCGTTCTTTTAGGGAAGAAGGGGTCTAGTGAATCTCATCAGTTTCAGGGACTTCCTGATGCTTTTTTGAGCTGTTCTTTTCCACCTTGAGGAGCTTCCCTGAAGGATAGAAAGTATCAGTCTAGAGGAAAATATTACAAAACAGGGATGCAGGAAAAAGCCTATTCATCTTTGTAGTACCCTTGACTCATAGGCTCTTCAGCAAACAATTCCAAGCTCTCAGCAGGTTAGAAGTCACTTCATGTTTGTCACAGCAGGAGGTGTGAATTTTGAAAGATGGTTCTCTTCAGCAATTTCTAAGACATCTGGTCACTAAGTGCCATATGTTTACAGGATGTCTAGAAGCCAAGCAATTATGTCTCTCCTGTAAGAGAATCGTGGCAGAGCCTTCCCCTTCTAGCCACTTCACACTCTATTTATGAGAAATATGGACAGCCTTCTCTTCCATAAACAGATAACTGTATCTAGCTTGATAAAACTCCTGTTGTTGAAGTAAACCAAAGTGGATTCATTGAGCCTTCCTTGTGGAAACTGAAAGCTTGGTGTGAAAAATAAAGTTTTTTAACCAACCAAAAAAACAGAACATAGTCCAGAAAAGGCCCACCTGTATAAAATTAACGACATATTGACAAAAAGGACACCATACTTCAGTAGAGAATAACTACTTTAGTCAATAATGCTGGATTAGTTGAATTTTCGTATTGTAATGGTCAATTTATGCATCAACCTGAATGAGTTAAGGGATACCTAAACAGCTGGCAAAAACATTTCTGGGTGTATCTCTGAAGATGACATTGAACTGGTAGACTGTGTAATGAAGACGGCCCTTAATGTGAGTGGATATCATCCAACCTAAGTAAAAGAAAGACACATCTACTCTCCACTCTGAAGCTGGGACACTGGAGCTCCTGGTTCTAGGGGTTTGGCTCTAGAGCTGAGACATAGATCATGGGATTGAACTAATGATGTCCGGCTCAGTGGCAAGAGCCTTTGCCCAATATGCTCCCTCACTGGCCTTCCTACTTATCACTTTTCACCCCATGCCTCTGTTCTTTGTCCCTTGGTTGATGAATATTGAGAAACCTGACATCATCAGAGAAAACATAACTTCTAGCAAGTCAACAAATCTATCTGCACATATACCCAAGTTCACCATCTTCTCTTTTATTAAAATTAAGTTCCACTTCTGTACTATTAAGAATGGATAGATGATAGATAAGTAGGTAAATGATAGATGATAGATAGATAGATAGATAGATAGATAGATAGATAGATAGATAGATAGATAGATAGATGATAGACAGACAGATAGATAGATAGATTAAAAACAAATTTGGTTTATAGTCTAGATCATCTCTGTATGCTTCCTTTATTCACCTATAAGAACAATAAGACTCATAATAGCACCTACATCATTAGTTATAACACTTATTCACTTAATTGTATATAAAAAGTATTATTTCCCTCACAGAAAGCACTAAGCAAATATTTTCTATACCATCCAATATAAAATCTTAAAGAAATTAAATATATTTGTGATCTTCTGTTGGAACACAGTCCAAGAATGGCATCATGCGAGGGGAATTCTGAGTGCTTATGAGAAAACTCCAAGAAAACAAGACAAGAGTCTTGTGACCTCAGTTTCTTCAGAACATAAAATTGCTATTGGAATATGCTTTTGTGCCCCTCCCCAGTGTAGCAGATAGGAGTGGGTTTACTTCAGATTATTCATTACAACTGGCTATTGATATTTATTTATATGCTTCTATGGAAAGCATGTTTTTGCCATGCACCATGTGTGGCTTGTCCACAAGGTGTGACTTGCCCTTGTGATTGTACACTTTACTGTTGTGATTCTTCTTAACCCTCAGAGTATAAACTGTCTGATGCTCTGAATAAAGGTGGCTATTGTATGAAAAAAAAGAAATTTCAAGAAAATAGGTCTGATGCAAAAATAGTGCAAGTGATATTGAATTATTTTGTTTATATAATGATTAAGCCAGAACTCTCTAAGCCAGAATATTACATGTCAAATCAGTAGTTACTTTCAGAAAGGAAGAAAAAGTAACTATAAAGAGACAATAAGAGAGCTTATGTGATGCTGGTGTGGTTAATTTTAACAGTTAAACATAGCTGTCCACATTGCAGATCTGAGTAGCCACACTATTTAGTGTTTGTATGCTATCATTAACAAATATGATTTTAAAAAGGGGGCATGGGAGATGGTTCAGCAGCTAATAGAATATAATAGAAGATGCATCTTCTATTCTTATGGAAGACTTAGTTTTGGCTCCTAGAATACTAATTGAGGCTTACAACTATAATTAACTCCAGTCCAAGGGGGATCCAATGCACTCTTGTAACCTCAGGAGGCACCAAACAGATACATGTTATATATACAAACATGCAGGTAAACAAACACTCATAAATGATGAGTGTTTGAAATGCTTATTTGAAATTGAAACCAATTGCCAGGAAATTTCAAATGTAAACAAAAAGAGCCACCATCAAAGCACCACCAAAGTACGGGTCACAGCCATAAGCAATATAACCTGCTCCTCCAGAGACATAGAGTAAGCTCCTGAGCATACTGAGATAAGTGTCTTTCCTTTTGTTTGCAAAAGACTAACTACCTTTGCAAGTGCATCCTGGCGATGAGGTCTGAGAGACCACCTTGACGCACATGAACTAGAGAAAAATAAATCTAGGTGCCAGTTTAGTCATCTGAACAAGAAGTCTACCCTTAAGATTCCTTAAAAACTGAAAGGAAGGTGATAGTAAGGGCAAAGCTGAAACTAAATGTCAGAATGAACATTGTCTCTAGATAAAATAAATGTATTTTAATCAAAATTATTATTTATTTAATAATTACTAAATTCTCTATCTTATAGCCATATGATTCTGTATGCTAACATCTTAACACATTGTTACAAAAATAATGTAATTACTATTTTCTAAATAATTGTACCAAACCTTAGATTAGTTACAAAGAGCTGTAGAGTTGCGTATCTCCTATTCTATCATTCTACATTGTCTTTTCTTCTGGTAAGGAAATATTACACAGATCTTCTAAGTTTGTTATGAAGAAATGCTTAGCATTTTAATATTTGTGCAATTAGTTATATTACTACATAAAATATATTTTTAAAGGAATGAGTATGTTTTCAAATGTGTTCCTAGAGATTTTTTTGTGTGTGTTTGGGTGAAATGTTCTGTAGATAACTGTTGTGTCCATTTGGTTCATAACATCTGTTAGTTCCATTATTTCTCTGCTAAGTTTCTGTCTGAATAACCTGTTCATTGGTGAGAGTGAGGTGATCAAGTCTCCCACTATTAATGTGTGATTTAATCTTCAATAAAGTTTCTTTTACAAATGTGGGTGCCCTTACATCGAAGCATATATGTTCAGAATTGAGACATCATCTTGGTGGATTTTTCCTTTAATGAATATGATATGTTCTTCTCCAAAAATTACATTTGAATCATATTGCAAAAAGCACACACTTGTACACATACAAACACACACAAGTATACATATATATAATAAAAATTAACATTTTTATTAAAACATATTTTGCCATAAATCTCTTTGTGAACAATTGTCATAAGTGACTTGAGAATAACAAATAAATGTAACTTCAAGTGAAAGTAAATAAGAATAGAGAGTCCTAGAATATTCTTAAAAGTAAATGTTTCAAAGAGTGAATTGATGTATTCTCAGGAATAAGTTAGCATAATGTGTAAAAGAAAAAAATAAATTTTCAGAAGAACAATTCTACTTTGTGTGCCTCAAAATTGAAGCACATGGTAACTTTACAAGATTTGATTCATGGTTGCTAAATGCACAGCAGGTTTACTTTTGTTAATACTGTTAGACTCATATTTCTTATTTCTGTGTTTATAACATTAACATTACTTACATGTCTATATTTGAGTCAATAGTCCTTTCTTCTCATTTCTATAATTGGTAGGGTCTTTATTATTTCAAGACTATCAGAATAATTCTCCTTGTATTAACTTATTCAGATAAACCAAGGGTAAAGAAATTATTTTGCAAGAAGTGAAAAAAACGTGCAGAGGCTAATAAAACATGTTTGGAATCGATTTTTAAGAAAAGCATATGAAATGTATAATAGTTTCCTTTGTGTTAATTATATTACTCTGTAGTTTAAACTTACTTTTAATCTCCTTTTTTGCCAAGTTTCTGAGAATGTCAAAGAAGTCCCTCCTTGCTGTCTTTTTAATGCTTCTGCCTCTTTTCTAAACACTCTTTTAGACTCTGTGTTTAGGACACAGTGAACTGTCTGCAGTTCTCCAAAGGTTCCAGACAAATTCAGACTTCTGTAAATAATTTGTACATTTAAAGCCTCAGTAAGTATTAGTGTCTTTTGGTATCTGAAGTGCTTTATCCCCTTTTCCAGTTAGCTACTATTTATCTTCCTCACAGAATTTTCTCCCCCTTCTATTGTGTTCCATTATCTTTACTGTGCTGCCATTCTGCTCAAGTCTCTACCCTATAGCCTCTGGAACACTTAAAAAATAAAGACAGAGGGCTGATTTCCAAAATATATAAAAAATTCAAGAAACTAGACATCAAAAAACCATATAATCTAATTAAAAAATGGGGTACAGATCTAAACAGAGAATTCTCAACAGAGGAATTTCAAATGGCCAGTAAACACTTAAAAAATGTTTAGCAACCTTAGCAATCACAGAACTGCAAATAAGAATGACTCTGATATTCCATCTTATACATGTTAGACTATTTAAGGTAAAAGCACACTGACAGTTAATGCTAGGGAGGATGTGGAGCAAGGGGAACACTCTTCCACTGCTGGTGGGAGTTCAAACTTCTACTGCCACTTTGGAAGTCAGTGTAGCAGTTTCTCAGAAAAGTGGGAATCAATCTACCACAAGACCCAGCTATACCACTGTTAGGCATATACCCAAAAGTATATCATACCACAGTTATACTTGTTCAGCTATGTTAATAACAGCTCTATTTGCAATAGTCAGAAGCTGAAAACAATCCAGATGTCAACTGAGAAATAGATAATGAAAATGTGGTACATTTACACAGTGGAATATAACTTGGCTATTAAAAAACAATGACACCATGAAGCTTGAAGGTAAATGAATGGAAATAGCAAAAAATCATCTAGAGGATGGTAACTCAGACCTAAAAAGACAAACATGGTATATATTCACTCATAAGTGGATATTATCTGTAAAGTAAAGGACAATCATGTTACAATCTACAGACCCAGAGAAACTAGGAGTGTTCAAGGAGAGATACCAGAATCTCTCTAGGAAGGGAAAATAGAAGAGGTTTTAGGAATGGACTTAGGGTGGGCAGGAATGGGAACATGATAGATTGAGTTGAAGCGGGTTATAGATGGAGGGGGAGAGTACTGACAGAGATGACTGGAAAGGAGGGGCATTTCAGGGTCAAGTAAAAACCTGGTGCAAGGCAATCTCCCAGGAACCTACAAGAATGACCCCAGCTAAGACTCCTAATGTAGTCTGAACTGGCCATCTCCTGTGACCAGGAAAGACTTCATTCAAGTGGAGAGATTTGGAAACCAACCCAGCCACATAACTTTTGACCTAGAGTCTGTCGTGCCTATGGAATATGCTGGGGGTAAGAATGACCTAGAGATGGAGATAGTCACAAACCAATAACTAGTCTAACCTAAAACCCATCCCAGGAGAGTAAGTTCACCCCAGACATTTCCTGGAGTACCAGGACCCACAATCTGGAATACCCAGAGATCTAGGATAAAACCAAACATGACTGGAGGAAAAAAATTCAGTGTAATGATGCCCAATGATAGTCTGTTATACTCATAGATTGGTGCCTACTCCCAATTGTCATCAGAAAGGCTTCATCCAGCAACAGACGGAAGCAGATGCACACCCACAGCCAAATATCAGGCGTAGCTAGGGAAATGCTGCAGGAGATAGGGAGAAAAGATCATAGGAACCACAGGAATCAGGGATACCACAAGAAAACCCACATAATTAACTAACCTGTGCTCATAGTGGCTCACAGAAACTCCCAACAAACCTGGAGCCTGCATGAGACTGACCTAAACACCTTGCATATACATTACACTTGTGTAGCTTGGTCTTCTTCTGGGACTCCTAACAGTAGGAGCAAAGGATGTCTCTGGCACTTTTACTAGTTTTGGGGACCCTACTCCTCATAATGGCTCATCTTGCCCAGCCTTAATACATGGGGAAGTGCTTAGTCTTATTGCCACTTGATATACCATGTTTGGTTGTTTGGTCAATATCCATGGGAGACCTTCCTTCTCCTGAACAAGGAGAAGGAGGGGACTGGGGGATTGGAACAAAGTATAAAGGGACTTGGGCAGAGGAGGGAGGGAAAATTATGGTGCAATGTAAATAAATACATTAATTTAAAAAAGGACAGGATTATTCTCAATCTATAGCTCCTAGTATGATGCTGAATATGATCATAACAATGGGTATAAGAAAGTATCCAAAAGTAAACTCCCATAAGTATGTTCAAAATGATTTTTTTACAAAATGTAAAAGCAGCAATGAAAAAATAATATCTTAGTTAGCAATAATGTTGAGACAGCTGAGCATGTACGTATATAAAACAAAATAACAAAAACATTTAAACAAAGACATAAATATTATATAAAATTGACTCAAACTTCATCATAGATATAAATGAGAAGGTACAAATGTCATCTATAAAAACAAAGTTCAAATTACAATAAAACCCTGCTACAAGGCTTCAACAAGCTTTAAAATATAATCATTTCATAAGTGACTTCACATACTGCATAGATGCAAAGAAGGATCAATCAAATACCCCTGGTGAGGATGTAAAACAATACAGCTACTCTGGAAAACAAGAAATTTCTTCTAAGAATAAACATTAACCATGGGACACAGCAATTTTATTCTTCAGCATTGTCCCTTAACTGTGACTCATCAGCATTTCTTTAGCAATGCTTAGTCAAGCTGCCCCAATAGACTGGCCAAGGTATCCTTGCTACACAGGGATAGGGGCAGTAAGGAGATGAGATGTGCTTCTTCCAGTGCTTAGGCTCTCAGATCTTGGGGTTGGTATGAAACAACTTCTGTCACAAATATGACCATATGGATGTACATAATCATGCACACATATACACAGGATTATTAATTAGTAAAATATATTGTTAGCTCATTTGATATACCAACTTCTAAAAATTATCTCCTGGAATCGAAACTTGTTTATAGAACTGTCTAACGATCAAACAGTAGCTTGTTAGTGAATAATAAGCGCAAGCTACTCATTTGGTGGAGAAAATATTCCTGCGCACAAGTCTTTGCTTAGATTGCAAAATTGTAGCACTAAAGGGAAGTCTCCTCTTTCCTTCTCCAGATCTGGGGAAATGTTCAACTTCACCTTGACATTATTTTTGTGTATTCATTCACTTGAACTTAAGATTTATTGAATTATCTTAAGCTCTTAGAATGATACTTGGAATACAGAAGTTAATGCATATTTATTTGTTGAATAAATATACACATGCATTTATACATGAATAGAACATATTTACTATGTAGAGTGAGTAGAAATTTTCTTAATAAAGAAAAATGAAAATAAAAAAAGAACATATTTATTATAGAGATCATATACATACAATCAATCATTTAGGTGAGTAGGTTCATTATCTACCTTAACTCTAATCCTTTCTCTTAATAAAAAGCTGCAGAGTTTTTCTTTTTTTTTCATATATTTTTTTTATTAAGAGATTTTCTATTCATTTTACATACCAACCACAGATTCCCCTGTCCTCCCTCCTCCCACTCCCGAGCCTTCCCCCCCGCAACCCATCATCCATTCCCACCTTCTCCAAGGCAAGGTCTCCCCTGGGCAGTCAACAGAGCCTGGTATATTCAGTTGAGGCAGATCAAAGCCCCTCCTCCCTGCACCAAAGTTGCACTAAGTGTCTCACCATAGGCACTAAGCTCCAAAAGGCCGGCTCATGCACTAGGGGCATGTCCTGATCCCACTGCCTGGGGGTCCCCTAAACAGTTCAAGCTAAACAACTGTCTTGCTTATCCAGAGGGTCTAGTCCAGTACCACAGGGGCTCCTCAGCCATTGGTCCACAGTTCATGTGTTCCCACTAGTTTGCCTAGTCTCTGTATTTTTTCTAATCATGGTCTCCATATCTCTTGCTCATAGAAACCTTCCTCTCTCTCATAGATTGGGCTCCTGGAGCTCTGGCTGGGACCTGGCCATGAGTCTCTGCATCTGCTTCCATCCATCACTAAATGAGAGTTCTGTGATGACAGTTAGGGTATTCAGCCATATGATCACCAGAGTAGGCCAGCTCAGAGATAGAAAGAGTCATTAAAAGTCTCCCAAGCAAGAAAAGCCCAGGACCAGATCCTTTCAACACAGAATTCTACTAGATTTTCAAAGAAGAGTTAATACCAATTCTCTTCAAATTGTTCCACACAATAGAAACAGAAGGAACATTACCAAACTCTTTTTATGAGACTACAGTTATTCTGATTCCCAAGCCACACAAAGATGCAACAAAGAAAGAGAATTAAAGACCAATCTCCCTCATGAACACTGGTGCAAAAATACTCAATAAAATATTGGCAAACAGACTCCAAGAAAACATTAAAAAAATTATCCACCATGATCAAGTAAGGTTCATCCCAGAGATGCAAGGGTGGTTCAACATATCAAAGTCTGTCAATGAAATACACCTTATAAACAAACTGAAAGTAAACAAAACACATGATCATTTCGTTAGATGCTGAAAAGGCCTTTGACAAAATCTAACATCCCTTCATGATCAAGGTCTTGGAGAGATCAGGAATAAAGGGAACATACCTAAACATAATAAAGGCAATTACAGCAAACCAACAGCCAATATCAAATTAAATGGACAGAAACTCAAATCGATTCCACTAAAATTAGGAACAAGACAAGGCTGTCCGCTCTCCCTATATTTATTCAATATAGTACTTGAAGTTCTAGCCAGAGCAATAAAACAACAAAAGAAGATCAAGGGGACACAAATTGGAAAGGAAGAAGTCAAACTTTCACTATTTGCAGATGATATGATAGTATACGTAAGTGGCCCCAAAAATTCGACCAAGGAACTCCTAGAGCTGCTAACCACCTTCAGTAGTGTGGCAGGATACAAGATTATCTCAAGAAAATCCTCTTATATGCAGAGTTTTCCAAGTGAAAGAACAATACACAACTTGATTGCATTTATGGTCCAGCTCTTAAGAGATTGTTTAAAATTTCCCTTTTAAACTGAATTAAAGAACTTTATAAAGAAGACCTTCATTAACTCAATTTACTTATTTGTTTTATTACTGAACTTGCAATGTTGTCTCAGAAGTGAAACGTTCAGGTCTTGTTTAAAATCACAGTTGATTTTAAATTAGCTTTCTCTACTTCAACAACAACAACAAAAAATCTGTAAGTTTTATTTAAAAGATTTTTTAATTTTTTTAAATTTAAGTATATGTATTTCTTTTTTCAGTTCGTGGATATGTTACGTCTGGTGTCAGTTTTCATAGAGGCCAGGACAGAAGTTGGTGACAGATCCCATGGAGCTGGAGTCACAGGCAGTTGTGAGCTGCCTAACACAGGTTCTGGAAATTAAACTCAAGTACTCTGAAAAAGCAGAAAGCACACATAACCGCTGACCTGACTCCCCAACCCCTGATATTCTAACTTACATTTTGTGATTTCTCATCTATTTTCATAAGCAATATTTTATTTCAATTGTCCATAATTTTGCTTCCTGATTATTTTGTCTTTACAAAATAATTTGAATATTATTTGCCTATAAATATATTTCTTGGCCGGGTGGTGGTGGCGCACGCCTTTAATCCCAGCACTCGGGAGGCAGAGCCAGGTGGATCTCTGTGAGTTCGAGGCCAGCCTGGGCTACCAAGTGAGTCCCAGGAAAGACGCAAAGCTACACAGAGAAACTCTGCCTCAAAAATCCCCGCCCCCCAAAAAAATATTTCTTTCAAGAAGAATGAGTGTTATTTATTCCTTATAAATGATTATCATGAAAGAGTACGAGCCTTGGATTTTTTTTAAATAGATGCTATTGAGACATCATATATCTATATTAAAATATACTAATTTTAATGATTTTTGACAAATATTCATACCCACTTAACTAATGCAAATTACCCGCCAACATTTATCTATCACAATCTACCATAAACACTGGTATTCAACTAAAATATTTATTCATTCTTTCTGTGTGATGAACAAAGTAAGTTATACCATATAAGCCCATTTGTTCGAAATTACAGGAAAGTCAGTAGATAAATATGAGAAAAAGCACATCAATGGTTTCATGGGTCTGATCAAGGAAAGTGGCTTCTATAGTAAAGTTGATTGTGGTTTCATATTAAGACAGGAAAATAATAAAAAACATTTAACTACTTACTATTTGAATAAAAACACCAAGCCAAACTTGAGTATCTGTAGAATAAATGTCTCTCAAGTTCATATAAGAAACAATAAAATATGACTAAATAAATTTCCAAATGTTTGATATTTATCTTGTTCAAAGCCACATAGTAAGCTGTCTACTTCATTATCTTAATTTCCAAAATGATTATGTAAGAATGATGGTTAGATTTTACCTGGTGAAGTATCACATGAAGCTGAGAATCTCTGAAGTAAGTTTTGTCAAACTGTGTACTGAATAAATTACAGAACAATGTTATGAGCTCAGAGCTGTGTGACAGCTAAGCCTTTAATACCATGATGCCTTCCCACATTAATATTAAAGTAATTCAAAAGGAGATAGTCATGTGATAATCTCAATCAGCATTCATTTTGTGGGGCATCCATTTGTCTGGAAACATTAAATTGGGTGATTCTTTAGGAAAATATAAGATCATGTGCTAAATTACAAGAAGATAAAAGTGGAGGTGTGTGTGTGTGTGTGTGTGTGTGTGTGTGTGTGTGTGAGAGAGAGAGAGAGAGAGAGAGAGAGAGAGAGAGAGAGAGAGAGAGAGAGAAGGGACAGAGGGAGAAAGGAAGGAAGAATATAATCCCAAACTGTCCTGGAGGGTTTGGGGATCATAGTATAAAGAAGAAAGTACTAATTTGTTACTGAGACATTGGCTTTGTCACAGAACTAAGACCCAGATGTGGTCATGGGCTTGAGTTGGCAGGATGATATACATGGGCAGACTAGCATATTCTATCTGTCTGGCTCATTCCTCTCTCATAGCAGACACTGTTTAATAACTTGATCTAATGAACATAGCCTCTGCAGATAGAATATGTAGCAATTAATGTAGAAACTCTTCTAACCTGACCCAGGCAGTGGCTCAAGGCAGGCACCTGGGAGAGGTCCCAGCCATGCTGATAACTCAAAGCATATGCCTGACTTAGCAACTGATTTCATTGGAATTTAATTACTCAACATGATTATATACTGACAGCAAACTCATTATTGGCAGGATTGATTATTATTATGCAAACATTTCCATTATTCATTTATTGAAAACTTGGGCAGTCTTCCCAGACTAGAATTGAATCCTCCACTTCTTTTCCCTTCATTACCTTTTTAGTTGACTATGTTTAACTTTCCAAGGTGGCTATTTTGACTCATGTCATTCTTTAACATGATTAAGGCATTAAAATTCATTCAGGAAATGGACATTTCTTCAAGGAAAAAGAACAGTATTATGATGACAGAATGCAAGAGAGTGGTGTCAGTTCTGCTCCAACAACTCAGGTTATAGTCATTTGCTTGTTTGCTCATAGACCTCTATATGAACTGACCTGGTTCATATTTCATTTCTTAAAGTAGACTCCAAAAGCAGCAATTGGTATAATAGATTAGCTGTTAAAATGTGAGTCATAAGGCCATGCTATAAACATTTGTTGAGTGAATAAATGGCTGAGGGACATGGACTCTAAGTTGTCTTATCTAATGGCTTAAACTTGAAATGACATTGATATTATTTCTCATTTCTTAAAGGAAATAGTCTCTGCCTCAAGCAAACATCAATAAATACCATATTCAAACAAAAGTCCATTAAATGTTCATGAACATTTCACACTATTTTGTGTTTTCATGAATACAGGAAGGAAAACATTTATCTTGCTAATAAAATTTTTATTTCAGCACTTCTCATTTTAAAAAGAAAAATCAAAAGGCAAATTCCAGGTTTCATAGCTCTCTACCAGGGTGCTGGCAAGTGCAAGTAAAGCAACTATAAGAAGATTGCTCTTCTTTTATTATGTAGATCAGGGTCTGTTTTGTACATACTTGTGGACTGGGATACTATTCTTTGGAGTAGTTAAGTCATCAAAGTTCAAATAGCACTATATATTTTGGCTTTGTCAAATCTACAGCCATGCTGCCTGTCAAATCTACAGCCATGTCTCATCAGGATTGAAGAATCATCACTTCATAGATTAACCTTGATGGTGACTATAGAACTCAATTTTGGGAAATATGGTAGATGTTAATGACACTTGAGATTACTGTGATGTAGCAGTGTTTGCTTCCCTGCATGTTTCTTTTGTATGGACAGCCATGTGAGATTTTTGTTTTCAAATCAAGTTTTAAAAAGCAAAATGAGTAAACATGAGACATAAAATTGGGCAAGCAGAATCTTGATAGGACTTTGATTCAGAGAGATCCTCATGTGTTTATTTCAGGGAAACCTACAAATTCTGTGAAAGTTATTCAAATTAATTCCATAAAAAGGTATTTGGACATTGTTCAAATAAAGCAGCCAGCTTCTCAGAATTTCCCTCAGTTTCCCTACTGCTGCTTCCAATCTTAACAGAGATAGACTATTAAAATGATATTCTGTATCTCAATCCTGAAATGATGGATCAATCCAGCAACTACATGTTAAAATTCATTTTAGACCTGAATGTCTCATTTACCTATAGCTGAAGAAGATACAGGCTTTGGGTGGACAGGGAGTGGGTACAGACTTTTCCTTTTCAGACAATTGTGTTCTAAAATGAAAGCATTATCACTGCCATACACTTTTTGAACATCTGAAAAGCTCTATTATATACTTCTAATTACTGAATAGTGTATGTAGACTGTTAATTATATCGTAATAAAGCTCCTTGTCTACAACACACCTAATAAAATCTGAATTCAAGATAACTGTCACCATAAACACTTCAATATGTATACAAGCACACAAAAGAAGCATTATTTTTTTAATGATCTAAGTTTTTAAAATACAAATGCTGAAACAATTATTGAGCCCAGAGCTATAGCAAATATGCTGCAGGCATTGAGTTTCTGTTCCAATATTTCTGTCAAATATAAGGCCTCCATATACCATATTAGGTCCTACATGTGGCAAAGATGATTTGCTAAAAATAAAAGTTCTAGTCAGGTAATGGTAGCAAATGCTTTTAATCCCAGCACTAGGGGGCAGAAGCAGGCAGATCTCTGTGAGTTCGAGGACAGCCTAGTCTACAGAATGAGTTCCAATGTGTAGCCAGAGCTACACAGAGAAAACCTGTATCCAAAAAAAAAAAAAAACCACAGCTAAAAGAAAAAAATACAGGAGCCTGTGGAATAACAGCACTCAACTTGCATACACTGTACAGGTCTGTGATATTAAAGTAGAGAGATGTAGAGAGTTCACCCAAAGTAAAGAGTCAGGCATATCCCCATGATGAAACACAATGAGAAAATGAGTTAGAAAGAATTATAAAATGAATAGAAGATAGAAATAAATGTAGACACAGTAGAAAGTGAACTTGTGTGAACCTGGCACTGTGTTATTGTCTGTTAGCTGTGTCTAGGATAGGTGAAACACTTCCACACCCATGTTGAATTACGACCCTGATAAGCAAGTGAAATGTGAAACGACAAGGTCCTCTGAGCATTGCAAGGATGTTTATGGTGCATTAGCACCACGTTGTTTAGCACAGGTGTTCCAGTAATTGTGGAATACTGGGGAAATGTGCCACATTACATTTATCTTCATCATATCCCAAGGTGATACACCAGTAGCAATTTAGCACCTGCCAGAGCAATTTGGCATCTGTGGTATTTACTGAAGTGTTTGGCTTTAAAGGTTGGAAGTGTTATTTTGTACTTCTATGTATATGCTAGGGGATTATCAGGCATTAGCCAAACCAAGTCCATTGTAAAACCATCTCAGTGAAAGTTATAAAATCAAATTTAAGAAGAAAATAGTGACTAAAAATCCCAGAAATCAGATAGATTGGATTATGCTTTTACCCTTTCTTCTACTGACAATAAAGTTTTCTCTGACTATCAGGGAAAGGATTTATTATGGTACTTTTTTTTAGCACTATAACTAAACATTTGAAAAGGAAACAATATAGAATATAGTTACTCTAATATATTCTGAAGTGAAATTTCTCATTATGTTACTGACCCTATATGGTATCAGTTATGTTAGGATAATCAAAACTAGGATAAACTTAACTGTTACAGAAATGAATTTTGAGCTTTTGTTTTTGAGCAAATCAAATATGTTAAAATATATATCAAAATAATTTTAAAATGTGAGTAATAGAAATTGACCAAAAGATAGTGAAATACTTCTTATATGAAAAGTTGTTGATTTGGGAAAATTTCATAATAAAGACATGAATAAAAATTTCTTGTCGTACAGGTCTTTCACTTGCTTGGTTAGAGTTACCCTAAGATATTTTATATTATTTGTGGCTATTGTGAAGATTATTATTTTCCTGATTTCTTTTTTAGCCAATTTATGGTTTGTATACAGGAGGGCTACTGATTTTTTTGAGTTAATCTTGTATCCAGCCATGTTGCTGAAGGTGGTTTTAAGTTGGAGGAGTTATTGGTAGAATTTTTGGGGTCACCAAAAGATACTATAATATCATCTGCAAATAGTGATACTTTGACTTGTTTCTTTCCAATTTGTATCCCTTTGATCTTCTTTTGTTGTCTTATCACTCTAGCTAGAATTTTAAGTGCTATATTAAAGAGATATGGAGAGAGTGGACACCCTTGTGTTGTTCCTGATTTTAGTGGAATTGTTTTGAATATCTCTCCATTTAATTTAATTTGGCTGTTGCCATGTTATATTTTGCTATTATTATGTTTAGGTATATTCCTTGCATCCCAGATCTCTCCAAGACTTTTATCATGAAGGGGTATTGAATTTTGTCAAAGACTTTTTCTGCATCTAATGAGATGAGCCCTGGGCCAAACTCATGGAATCTTGTTGGAGAGAGAAAAAGAATTGCAAGAGCCAGGGGTGTCAAGGTCATCACAACGGAACCCATGGACACAATTGGGCTCATGAGAGCTCATAGAATCGTTGCCAACAGCTAGGAAGCCTGCATGGGATCAACTTAGGTCCTCTACATATATGGTAGTTAAGTAGCTTGGTCTACTTGTGGGATCCCCAACAGTTGGAGCAGGCCTAATGCTTTGGCTGTCTTTTGGGAACCTGTTCCTCATACTGGGTTGCCTTGCCCAGCCTTAATACAAGGGGAGGAGCTTTATCCTACCTCAACTTGATAAGTCATGCTTTGTTGACACCCATGGGAGGCCTGCCCTTCTCTGAACAATAACAGAGGAGGAATGAATGGGATGGGCAGGCAGAAGGGAAGTGAGGAGAGGAAAGGGGAGGAAAAAAGGAGGAAAAACTTCAGTCTGGATGTAAAATAAATGAATAAATTTAATAAAAATATCTTTTGCCCAAATAAATCTATACAATATTATTTCACTTTCCCTCTAAATGTTGCTTTCTTTCTTGTTCAATTTTTCCTTAGCCAAGATTATTTCCTGTCTTCTGTACAAAATCATCTTATATTAAAGTTATTTTGCCTAGATTAAAAAAAAATTCCTTTGTACAAAAATAAACCTCAGCTACCATGGAAGGAATATTTTTAAGAACAAGATCTACACAAAGATGAGAAAAACCAAATATTCAACATCTTTTCACAAGCTCTTTAATGTGAGATGATTAATCCAATATTTAGCATAACGATCCTTGGATTGAAAACATCTTCTCATGTAGAAAGATATAAGAACAGAAAGCATAGTAAAACATAAATTCTAAAGGAAGAATCAGAGAAATAAACAAAATTAGGAAATACTACTAAGAAGAAAATGCATTGTGAATCAAGCATATTCCAGACAGTAGAAACTATTATAAAATATGTTTACACATTGTCTTGCCTTTCAGAGAACAATGCTTAGGACTGTTTGTCTCAAGCCAGATACCCCAGTTTCCCCAGAAAAAAAAGAGTGAAGTCAACATCGCAGACAGAAATAGTCAAGATTGTACTCTGGGTTAGTGCATGCTTCATCTTAAAAAGTACTTGTGATGTGAACAGTGTTCCTTGAAAGTTATGGGGATACTAAAATATAAAAGGTGATATTGTCTAGAGGGATATAAAAACACATGCAAATATAAAAATGATTATAACAATGACATATGAAACATTTAAATTGTTTCATAATATAGAATTCTTGGAAATACTATGTATGATAGAACATGTCAACTCACACTGATTATATTTAATCAAATCTTGTAAATCAAAAAAATTGGGGGTCTCTCTAGATACCAGATTAAGGCAAGCAGAAAGATTTAATTAAAACATTGAAAATAAAATAAATGAAAGATCTTTTCATAGATGTCATAATATAATGTAAAGAAGTATTTTAAAAATACTTAGCTAGAGCAAAGCTATCAGTGACAAAATTTGTATATCTATCTATATATCTATATAGATAGAGCTATATATGGATATAAAAATATAGAGTTAGATAGGTAGATAGAGATGTGGATATATAGATCTAGAATATAGAGAAAGCTAGATAGCTAGAAAGATACAGAAATATAAAATCATTAGAAAGTAATTTTGTAATTATATATAGAATAACAATGTGTAAATCACTTACACTAATTGCAAAATCATTTCTGCCATAAGAATTTTATATATGTGTATTTGTGATTGTTTTGTGTACATGTATGTGTACATGTGCATGCGTACATGTACACATAAACATTCATATGGCAAGTGTGTTTATTGGATTAATTTTTATAACAAATCCCTCTCTGTAAGCTAGTTTATGGGAAATAGTATCTATCTATCTATCATCTATCTATCTATCTATCTATCTATCTATCTATCTATCTATCTATCTATCTTTCTTTCTATCTATCTATCTATCTATCTACTTATTATTTATGGGAAATAGTATTCATAATAAATGAAGATAAAGTCAGTTGTTGAAAATATAATTATGTATATTTATTTATACATATAGCTATATATAAAGAATCATAATGTATACCAGCTTCCTAAAGAATATTGTTTTCAGGAAGAATTCTTATTAAAAATTTAAGGCCCATACAAGTGTGTAATTTCTTCCATTTTACATAATAAATCATAGCAAAATGATTTTGTGTGTGTGTGAAGTAGAAGTACATGTATAAGTAACAAAAGAACATATTTCGTTAAGTGAATAAAGTGTAATTTTGATTATAAATATTTTACAGAATATTATTTTAGCTAGTAAAAAGACAATATGATAAACATAATGTACTACTAAATATCTGTACAAATGTCAACAATACACACTGGCACATTAAAAATTGGTTGCAAAACGGCTTTGATTTTGAATACCATTTTTATTTGCATTTACATATGCAAGTTGGCATGTGTGTAAAAGCATATACACTGTATCGCCCTTTTATAGGTGGATTTGTACATTATTTACTGTTCATTAGGATGATATATTACTAACCTGAAAATTTAAATTAACTTGACCTTATTGCTTTAACATTTGAGAAGCAACATGCATCTTCTCTATGCTATGTTGAATTAAAATACTCTTTCTAAATTTGGATCCATTTAAACATTTTATTCTTTAAGTTTTTGGTATCATGAAATAGCTCCAAGAATTATGTTAGTATGATGCCTTGTGTCAATATAGCCTCCTCTATTGGAATCTAGGTCCATCCTGCCACCAAGCACTTTTATGTTCATCTCCTTCACCATATTCTCTCTGGAAAACACCTGTGTCCTCTCAGACGATAGCAGCGCCAGTATCACTCTGTAGTTTCAAGCAATGTTAATCAGATATTGTTACTAGGTTGCTTTTGAACATTTTTTTTGGACCAGCACCTTTCATGTTCTGTTTTAACAAAATGTTATGTGAAACCACCATGAGGTTCAGGAGTCTAACACATGGGCTTTTTACCTGTATTGCCCGAGGAAACATTATCAACAAACTTTGTAACAAGTGGCATGATTGACAGAGGCAGGAGGATCAAGAATTCAAGTGCAGCTTGGGCTACATAGCAAGTTTGGGGCTGTATTTTATTCCTGTGTTGCTCAGGCTGCTTGCCCACTCTTAGGCTTATGTGATTTCCCAGTTTCTTCATCTCCAGAAGCTGGGGCTATGGGTTTGTACCACCATATCCACCACCATCTTCCCTTCAATGATACAAGAAAGCACTGGCCCTCTGCCTGATTGCTCATGAGTGAACTCTTATTAATCTTGAAAAGATTGTTGCTCATGAATCCCCAAGTTTGCATTCAGACACTGACAAGCAGACATTCTGTTGAGGGATAGAAATATTGGTAGCTTCATAAAGAGTAAACTGGAGAAACTACTGACTTCAGCAGATGACAAGCTCACACTTTCAAGCCAGTGTCCTCTGGACAATACTGTGAATTAATCAGACCTGAAGAATATATATTCTTCAAATTAAAAAAAAAGCAATGAATAGAACTTTTATTATTGCTTTCTAAATTAGGTCAGCTATTCTACAATTTTATTGGGACTTTGTAAGGTTTACTTAACTCCATAGCCTCAATGCTCTTTGAAAAGTATTTCTGATGAATTATGGATGGGAAAAGTACTTTCAATATATTTTTAGGCCTCAGATGAATTATTCTGCTTCTTGTGAGCAATCTCTAGTAATTTTCTGTCAGAGAATTCATAACAGACATGGAATTAAAGTGCCTCCATGAAAAACATCCTGTTCTTGGCATGTTGTTTCTTTGATTGGGAAAATGTGCTGAATATCACTGTCCACAGAAACGTGCAATTTAATCACAGATTACATTGTGAGAAAAAGGACTGAACTTTTGAGTAATGAGGTAAAATGCACTTCTAAAGATTGTTTTCCTTTAAAATGTTGTTGAAGAAGAACATTTAAAACCGGCAATTTCATGTTTTTCTGCCATAGTGTTGGAGAACATACTGACATTTAAACTTTTAGGATTTGGTTTTATCCAGTGAACAAAGACATAACAATGTAAAATAAATAACACTATGTTTCATTACCAATGATAATTAGAAATAAATCCATTAGCTATAAATGTAATATTTAAACAAATAAATATGTCACTGTAAGTTCTCATCCCCACGGTCATTGTGGTCAGATTCCTGTCCTGTAATGCAGTAATTATTGCGATCATGTCATAATAGGTTGGTGCTCTTTGTTAGTTATTATCTGCTGTTGTGATAAAACTCCACAACCATGAGAGTTTGTTTGGAAGCTATCGCAGAGGAACACAGAGACTCCTATAATCTTGACCGCAGACCGCTCCTCCTCTATTTGTGCAAGGTTGTGCTCTTCAACGCCAGCTGAGAAGCTTCTGAGGGAATTACATGGCATGATGAGGGAGGAAGGGACATTTGCCTATCTAGCTAGATCAGCAAAACCGACACTGGCAACAGATATTGCAGCCTGATCTCATTCACATCTGTTGTTATGGTTCCTGATAATTTTCAAAACTTTTTTTTTAACCTCTGGTAATAGTGTGATATGTCCTTAATTAAAATGTGCTTTTGTGATCCGGATGTAGCTCTGACGAACCCATGGGCTATGGGAGCCAGCCCCCAGTACTGACACCTGATCTCAAGGAGCAGGCAAGTACACTGTCTGAGTGTTATTTAAACACTCAGAATTAGTCTTTAAACAACAGTACTAGTCTGGGTATTAACCTTAAATCTACCCATCCCTATAATGAAAAATATTAAGAATAGTAAAATAATCTTATTGAGAGTAGTATAGGTGTTGCTGTTGCTTACTCTTTTGTGTACCTTCCATTTTGTTGTCAATATAAGATGATGTTAAAAGAGCTTCATCAAGTATTTGAAGCACCAAGAAAGATAGCTTCTAGGATCTATATATCTTTGGGAGTTTGGAAAAGAAATTAACTCTTTGGAATTAAGGTTACAGAGGGATAAGAATATTCCATGATGGGGAAGTGTGGTCAAAGCAGGCATGGCTGCTGGAGCAGGATGCTGAGTGCTTACATCCTTCACCATAGGCACTGGGGTGGGAAGGAGGGAAGAAGAGGGAGGGAGAGGGAGAGAGTTCATTGGGAATGGCATAGCACAAAGCTTTGTGTTATGCCCAGATCACAACCCCAAAGAGACCACTGAAGACTGTGGATGTCCAGAATGCAACAGCAAGGTTTATTCTATAGATACAAGCCTAGACAGGGAACTCATTCCTACACCCAATACAGTGAGGCAGGGAAGAGTTCTTCTTTCTTTGTGAGGCTAGCTTTTTATTTGTTTTGTTGTTGTTATTGTTGTTGTTTTGTTTTTTATTATTATTATTTTATTTTACAGTACTATTCAGTTCTACATAACAGCCACAGATTCCCTTGTTCTCCCCCTTCCTGCCCCCCTCCACTTCCCCCCATCCCACCCGCCATTCCCACCTCCTCCAGAGCAAGACCTCCCCCAAGGACGAGGACTGAGATCCACCTGATAGACTCAGTCCAGGCAAGTCCAGTCCCCTCCTCCCAGATTGGAGGCTAACTTTTTAAAGGCAAAAACCACAAGCCCTTCAGGGCGGTTGGGGGTTTGGCTTGGGTGCAACTGGGATTGGTTTATTTTTATTTTTGAAGGTCTCCGTTCTCTTTTAATTGGGTGTGTAATTGGGTGAATGTGTGTAACTTTAAATTTACTGGTTGGGGGTTACAATTATCATTTGGGGGCAGTCCAGAACAAGTCCTAGGCTTTGTCCTTGGGCTGCCATGGGGGCTGGCTGGCCTAGCACGTACTGACTGTGGGGGCTGGTTCAGTGGTCCAGGCTTTGTCCTTGACTCACGCACATAGCTCTAAGTTGGTGAGGGGTCCCAGACAGTAAACAAATGAACTTTGAGCAGTCAGAGTACATGCAGAAAGGGAGCTACTGCAAGGACTATGCCTTTTGTTCATGGCCCTCCCAGAAACTGCTTGCATAAGTCTCAGGAAACTGAAACTGAGGCCTGATCTCTGAGAGAAGATTGAGCAGCCTGTTATGGCATCTGCTTGGTCCTTTCACTTTGAAACCTCAAAACCTCAAGCTTGTGACACACTTCTTCCAGCAAGGCCCTGCTTTCTAAACCTCCCCCAAACAGTGCTAGAAACTGAGAAACAAGGAGCTATTAAAATATATGAACTTATTGGGGACATTTTATTTGAACCACCACATTTCTCTTTTCTGGTCATTCTAAAGCCACCCTGAGCAATATTGCCCAAGAACAAGTCTAAAGGATTATCTATTACTAAGGTTAGAAATAATAATAAAAACCTCACTTTTTTTTTTCTGAATTCAAATCAGTCTAATGAAACAGCTCTGACAAACACAGATACTGAAATAGATATTTAGGGGCAAGCCACAGCTCATCCCCTACTTTTCCAATTTCTTTCTGTGCTAGTAATAGCTCCATAAATGGATTATTTAATAACATTTGTATAAAACAATAGTCAAGAAGAAGAGGCTATCAACTAGTAAAGAAGTGAGAGGAGATATCTGAAGGGTTGGAAGGAAGGAAGAAAGTGATTTAATTATACTTTAACTCAAAATAATGAAAAGAAAAATAATAAATTGCCCAATAACAAAGTATTTACGTAACCCCCAGAATAAGCAAACAAATGAAAAACAAAATGAGAGCTGTAAACACACTTATTTCTTTTTTAAAATTTACATATCAGCCACTGACTCACCTGTCCTCCCTCCACCCGCCCTCCATTCCCCCAAATCCACCACCATTCCCACCTCCTCCAGGGCAAGGACTTCCCTGGGGATTCAGCTCAGCCTGGTAGATTCAGTCCAGGCAGGTCCAGTTCCCTCCTCCCTTTACCCAAGCTGAGCAAATGTCGCAGCATAGGCCCCAGGCTCCAAAAAAGCCAACTCATGCACTAAGGACAGGTCCCGGTCCCACTGCCTGGGGGCCTCCCAAACAGTTCAAGCTAACCAACTGTCTCACTTATCCAGAGGGTCTGATTTAGTTCCATGGGGGCTCTTCAGCTATCGGTTCATAGTTCAAGTGTTTCTATTAGTTTGGCTTGTTGCTGGAGGGCTTCTCTCCAGCTTCCACCAAACCCCGCAGTCCCACAATCCACGTATAAAATAATCACTCAGACACTTATAATAATTATAAACTGTATGGCCATGGCAGGCTTCTTGCTAACTGTTCTTATATCTTATATTAACCCATTTTTATAAATCTATACCTTGCCACATGGCTGGTGGCTTACTGGCATCTTTATATGCTGCTTGTCCTGGCGGTGGCTGCAGTGTCTCTCCCTCTTCTTCCTGTTTCCCCAATTCTCCTCTCTCCTTGTCCCGCCTATACTTCCTGTCTGGTCACTGGCCATTAGTGGTTTTTTTTTTTTTTTTTTTTTTTTTTTTTAATATATAGAGTGATATTCACAGCATTGGCTATTTGTCACTGTGCTTTTTCCAATCATGGTCTCAACATCTGTCACTCATACAATCCCTCCTCTCTCTCTCTCTTACACTTTCAAGCTAACAAGTTATTACTAACTACCCAAGAGCTATTTCTCTTCTTTCTTTTTCACCCTCATTTTATTTCCCTACATGAGATTTCATCCTCCGTTGTGGTCATTACATTCTCCCATTTACATTCTCTAAATCACTGTGACTCAGACTTCAAAAACCTAGACTCTGATTACACAATCCGTTCCCCTCCACACACATTGCTTCTACGTCACCTGTCTAGCAAAGTAGCTGGATAATCAGACATCCATTTACAAATCTAGTAAAAGAGAAAAATGAATACCTTGGAAAGATTGCCGCAGAAGATTTGTACAAAATCTTTCGAACACTACATTAGTGAAATATATCTGTATTGCAACTACCATTTATCTGTATAAAAAATGTATGAGGAGCATTTTAAGATGCAATATAGTTTTTATATTATTTAATTAATTTAAAAAGTTTGACATCATGCTGTACAGCCTTCACTGTGATTGCATATGTACACACCTCTCTCACACTGCCCTCTCTCATCATCCTCCATATCGCACAAACTCCCTATTTCTTTCTAACTGTTCCATAAACAATTATAAAGTCCCAAATTCACAACCAAATAGCAGTGAAGTTGAAGGTCACATAACTGATCTGATCCTTTACCCACTTCAGCTGCACAGGGAAGAGTGCAACCTTGAAATACAAAATCTTGGAAACACACTTATTTATTTGAAAACTGCTTTCTTAAACTAAGATTGAGAGATAATGCAGTTTAGTTAACTGTCTTTAGTATTGTGACAGGGAAATTCTGAAATTATGATGTAAAATTATCTAAAATAACAATAGATGAAAGACAGAAAAAATAGAAAGATAGAGATGGAAGAAGATAGAGAAAAGCAGAGGAAGGATAAAAGGATGGAAGGAAGGAAAGAAGAAGGGAGGGAAAGAGGGAAGGAGGGAGGGAAGGAAATAGAATGGAAATTGTGGTAGTTTGAAGGTAAATGGCCTCTATAAGCTCATAGGAAGTGGTACAATTAGGAGACAGGCTTTATTGGAGTAGGCATGGCCTTGTTGGAAGAAGTGTGTCACTGTGGAGGTGGGCTTTGAGGTTTCATATATGCTTGAGCCACGCCCAGTGTCTTAGTTCATGTCTTGTTGCCTGTGTAAAATGTAGAACTCTCAGATACCTCTCCAGCACCATGTCTGCATGCTGCCATTTCCCACGATGATAACAATGGACTGAACCTCTGAACTGTAAGCCACCTGGTTAACTTTTTCTCCATAAGCATTGCTGTGGTCATAGTGTCTCTTCACAACAACAGAAATATTGACAAAGACATAAAGAAAGTAGGAAGAAGTAGGGATGAAAGAAGTAGGAAAAATGAAAATGGAATCTACTAAATAGATTATTGTGTAAACAAATAAAATATCTAAAACAGAAAGGGAAAATGTATGAAGGATTCAAAATAAAGTCTAAATTGACTTCTTAACACTGGTTAAACAGCTGAAAAATGTCTTTATTGTTTGAATTTAAAACTACCAAAGAAAAATAAGTATGGAAAATGAGAAATTATGAATAATAGAACCTCACCAGAGGTTGATTAACAAAATGTTAATAGTCTGCTTCTTTTTGAGAAGTCAACTCTTCCCTGTCTTGTTATAGTACAGATTGCAGAATAGACAGGCATAAGTTCTCTGCCTACATTCTCCCAGGACTGAAATGAAATACCAGCACAGGTAGACCCTTTAACAGAGTGTTTCTGACTGCCATTTGTTATTGGAGCACCCAGTCCCGACTGGTGTGGAGCTTGAGTCCCTAGGTTCTGGTGGTTGAGGACTCTCTCGGCTTCTTAAGTGGCTCTTGGTCCCTCCGGTTTTTTTTCTTTATTTAAATTTTTTCCTTCCTTTTACATACCAACCCCTATTCCACCTCCCTCCCCTTCTCCCTCTCCCTGCCACCTACTCCAGGACTTATCCCAGGTACATGAACTGGCTTTTTATAGCCCATTCCGTATGATGCAAGGCCTTATTCAGCCTTGTTGCAAGGAGGAGGGGCCAGATCCGGCCTCAACTTGGTATGTGAGCCTGTGTTGACTACGGGGGGGGGGGGGGGCGCTTCAGTTTTAAGGCATCTTATCCATTGTAGTCACAACTCAGAGACTAGCTCACATCGGGATATTGACCACAATTTGTGTAGAATCCAGGGATTGAACTCTTGTCATCCAGGTTTTGTGGCCTGCTGAGCCATCTAGACAGTCTGAAGTTAACTTTTGAATCTGTGTAACCTGAAATTAAACTGAGCAAAAGTAAAATATTCTCAAATTAATATGAGGGATATTATCATGCTGGATGAATAATGCACATCACCTTAGTACCATGAGATAAAGAGGTATATATGACCATTAGAGCAATAATCAACATCTCCGGATTAAGTGCCAGACAAAGTTTGTGCCTTCACAAATAAATAATGTAACACAATTGTTCTTTAAAGTCATATAAATGATCACACACAGTTTATTAGTTAATCAAACTGAGTCAGAGACTTCATATATATTGCATTGGGTAAATTCAAATGGCCTGCTAGACTCAATGGCATGTTCTGTATTACATCATGCAAGGACAGAGGGAGAAGAAGAATACAATACCTTATTTCAAAAAAAAAAATAATGTCACATTAGAAAATGAACCATTGGGGGATGATAAAAAAAAAAGAAAAGTTTTTAAAGCAGTCTAACTTGGTTGTGGTCACATTGGTGCTTTGCACATTGTGTGCACTCACATGTAGTCTCTGAACTTGGGAGCTTTCCTGAGAGTCGCTGTTTCACTGTCTTCTAATCTACTTGCTTAACACTTCTCAAAGTGCATTTTATTCTGTGCACTGAAAATCTTTCCCCAGCAATATTTTCCCTTGAAAATTTCCTTGGAACTTTGGGTGTTTCTTCCCTGCAATTATCGCTTTCAGGATTTGCTGAGCACTTTGTTTCAGAGTTTATGCTTCTCTAATCCAAGGGACAATGCCGACGCAACACTTTGACTGAAAACAAGTTTGCAATGATGTTCTTTAATCTCCAAAGTACTGCCATCTAAGAAGTTGCACGACATCCTGAGAGCACAGGTGTACCTTTTTTTCAGGTTTATTGACAAAAGCTATGTAACCTCACAAAAATCCATATTCAGATGCAAAACAATTTGCCTCCACAGCTGCCTCAAACTCCAATCCAAGCAATCAGCTAAGGATTGTGTAAGGGCCCCTGAAGAGTTCCTGTAGGTCTTGTGTAGATATGGGAGCTTTTCAAAATGCAGTAAGAGTGCTACATTCACGGGTGCTTTAAGACACGTGTATTCTGCTCCTAATTAAAATGAAATACTGCTGATTTTTCATCCTGTGCTCCACAGGTAGCAGACATGTGCCAGAAGTGAAAGAGGAAATGGGGTAACAGTTGTTAAGCATTTAAAATACATGAGCAACGCCTTTTTTTCTGTTTCATTTCTTTATTTTAATTTTTTTTATTCATTTCACATGCCAACCACAGATCCCCTCTCATCCCTCCTCCTCATCCCCCCACCTTCCCCTCCAATCCAACCCCTATCCCCTCTTCAAAAGTGGTAAGTCCTCCCATGGGGAGGGGCAGCAAGGCCTGGTACATTCAGTTGAGGTAAGACCATGCCCCTGTCCCCTGCATCAAGGATGACCATAGGTAATGTGTTCCAGATAGCCAGCTCATGGACCAAGGATAGATCCTGATACTACTGCCAAAAACCTCTAAAACAGACCTAGCTGCACAACTGTCTCCCATATGCAGAGATTCTACCCTGGTCCCATGCGGGTTCTATAGCTGTCTGTCTAAAGATCTGGAGTTCCTATGTGCTTGGTTCAGCTGTCTCTGAACATTTCCCCATCATGATCTTAACCCCCCTTGCTCATACAATCCATTTTCCCTTTCTTTGACTGGGCTCCCAGTACTCTGCCTGTTGCTTGGCTGTGGATCTTTACATCTGCCTCCATTAGTTACTAGAGGAAGGCTCTATGATGACAGTTAGGGTATTCACCAATCTCATTACCAGGGTAGGCCAGTTCTGGCACCCTGTCCACTAGTGCTAGTACTCTAATCTGGGGTCATCCTTGTGGGTTGCTGGGAATTTCCCTAACACCAGGTTTCTCCCTTACCCCATACAGAGCAAGAGGAAGACTCCTCTACTGTTGGTGGAAATGCAAACTTGTATAGCCTCTTTGAGAATCAGTATAGCAACTTTTCAGAAAAATGGGAATCAAGACCCTTGGGCATATATCCAAGGGATGCTCAATCATACCACAAGTACACTTGCTCAACTATGTTCATAGCAGCATTATTCGTAATAGCCAGAACCTGGAAACAACCTAGATGCCCCTCAACCGAATGGATGAAGAAAATGTGGTACATATGCACAATAGCATATTACTTATCTGTAAAAAAAAAAAAAAAAAAAAAAAAAAAAAAAAAAAAAAAAAAAAACAAAAAAAAAAAAAACAAAAAAAACAATGACATCATGAAATTTGCAGGCAAATGGATGGAACTAGAAAATATCATCCCGAATAAGATAACCCAGACTCAGAAAGACAAACATGGTATGTTCTCATTCATAGGTGGATGATAGATGTAAAGCAAAGGATAATCAGACTACAACCCACAGCTCCAGAAAAGCAGGGAAACAATGAGGATTTAAGAGGGACTCATGGATCACAACAGAGATCTCCATGAGTAAACTGGGGATGAGGGGAGGCAAGAGAGAGGAGGGAATGGGGGATGAGAACATGAGGGAATGGGATGGTCGAGCTGGAGGAGGGACAGAGTGAGAGAGCAATAAAAGAGCAATGCCATTTTTTAGGAGCTCTTATGCAGACTGATGTTCACATTAAGTGATGCACTTTGGTTTGAAAGGACTGCCTCAAACATTAAAATATAATTTCTATTCATTTCATTCTTGTCCTTTAGATATTTATAGCATCTTTTACTTTATATTCATATACTTATAGAATGAACAAATTATAAGCAGGCATGATAACGGAAAATGGAAAGACAGTCTCTGTTTTCAAACAATTAGTGCAGGGGGTATTTATATACATGTAAAATTACCCAGAAATTGTCGATAAGTATATATTCAGCAAAACTCAGTAAATTTTTAGTGATTGCTCTTTGACATACAGATCCAGTTCATGGCCTGTTCTTTGTTCTATTTTGTGAGCCATGTTCCTTCCCAGTAGCTTGTCCACACCAGAACCACTCCACCTAACATTCCCATTATTTCAGAAGTCTCTTTGAGGTTTTGCTCACACTGATTTCCTTTTAACCTCATAAATTTCTGATTAAGAGAATACCATTGAAATGTTTAATTGTGCTTTTCTGGCATGTGAAAACAATTACAATAGCAAATGTTTTAAATCTCATATATTCTAAAAATGTTTAAATCATGTATCAGGTCCTAATAATAACTGATCTATGTGATGCAGATCTGGAGAGAAGCAAGGTGTCCAAACAAGCCTCCATAGATAGTTCGCAATATACCAAAACACACATTTATCAATGAATCACCATTGTTTGCAATGATGTGAAAAGAATGAATTTCTAAACACTGACACATCTTAGCCAAATATAATTGCTTATTTTATATTTCTATCCATGTTTGGATGTAAATAATTTTTCTTGACTAGAAAAAAATTATGCCATACCTTCATCAAAGCTATTACATTGCATTTGATGACATCAATAACACTATACAATAAAGTTGTAAAGCACATGTATAAACATATAACAAGAAAGGCCTTCAACTTGAAACCTTGCATATTGTGTATCTTTCCTGCTTCTTATATAGCAATCACAGAAACATGAATCGTGATGTTTGTAAATAATCTTCACAAAATATTAAAGGTGTTAGGGATTTATCATTTACTGATACCAATTCCAATTCTGTTATTATTCCAAGGAGTGAGTGCAGAATTGAAATTACAAAATATTAAAACTCATAATTTACCACTCTCATAATAACTAGTAATAATATGTTACTAAATTATGCCGAGAAAAGAAAGCTTTGTAGCTTTTATCTAATCAAAGAAATTAACTGTATTGAAATAGTTTTTGTAGATGTGAGATTATAATCATAAACTGTTAGTTGTTATTAGTCTGGAGACATTTTTTTAACACTGGTCAAAAGCAAAAGATAATGGAGTCACTCTCATGTGAGTGACTTGCCAAGACTGGATAGAAAACATTACTAAAACTTAAGTAGAATTTTCCTGTGTAGTTATCAAGACTGTGATCTGATACGCGATGGAATTTCCTGACCTTTGTTACAAGAGAAGAGAGTTAAACACAAGTCTTCATTCTTGGCCTTTTTATAACACCTGGCTCTTAGTTATTAAAAAGAAAATCATAGCTTAAAATATCTCAAATGACAGCTAGAGCCAGAGCTGACATTGGGGCTAAATATTTGTTTTCTTTAATTGTCTCTATTTCATAGCTTTCAGATTTTTAATTTATTTCAGCTTTCTAATATACTAAATAAATGAAATTAGGAAAAAATCACAAAATTAATAACAATCTTAGGCTAACAAAGTTTAATGTATATTTTGTATTTTATGATAATCTTTTTCAATATCAAGATTTATAAGTTGAGAGTTCACCATTATAATAACAATACCCAGATTCGACATGTTTGTTTTAAGCAAATAGTAGACATTCATCTGAAAATAACCATTATTTTAAAGGGAACAAATAATCACTGCATGTCAGTCTATTTGGAAGATTGTCAGTGGTTTTAAATAACTTCCATATTTATTTGCTTTCCATTTATTTGTTTTGTGTGTGTGTGTGTCTGTGTGTCTGTCTGTGTGCTCACTTGACATTGACATGTTGCTTGCACAGAAATCAGAAAACAACTCTCAGTAGCTGATTCCTTCCTTCTACCCTATGGGAACCGGTCCTCTGTAGGGTTTAAGTAATATAGATTGGTGGTAAACACTTTTACCAGCACAATCAGCTCCCTGCATTATATATTTAAATGGTTGTAGACTTTCATGGTTGTGAATGAGTTTTCTTCCTTGTAATGGTAATAATTCAACATTTCACTGACAGGGAGGGTATGAGCCAAGGCCAATGTGCAGTGGAGGAGCCCTGGGTATACCTTGCTCTGGTCGTTGTTAGTTTGTACTATCATCAGGAACTGATTGTATAACATATTCTATTCTAGATAAGAATATTTTTAAGCAGGGAAGAGGATCCTTGGAGGTATCTTATTTTAATGGCTAGCACTCCAGTAATCACTCTATACAGCACAGTTTTTTTTCCCTCAAAACTGACACAAAAATCTAAATTTGGCCCTTTTTTTCTCTTTCAAAGAATAAGTTAATCTCCAAGTCAAGGAGAATACAAGTCACAATGTCTATTTCACTGAACAAGTAAGATACAAAACAGAAAGAGAAGGCATGACTTAAATCATATAGAGATGATAAAGGATACTTAGTTCCCGTTAGATCCAACCAGCGTTCTCATGAGTTCAAGAAATCCATTTGTCTAAAGCAATTTTCTAAATCTTTAAAATTAGTAAGGCGTTGTTTGAACGGTTAGCGTTAAACATCACTTGAGAATGATCTAAAGTCATTTAGAAGATTAGCCTGTTCTGGGCATACTTAAAAGAGATTTGATTAAACAGCCTCTGAGAATGTCTATGGTGATTGTCCTGATTAGGTTATTTGATTTGGGAAGACCCATCTTAACTGTGAACTGGACATTCCCAAGAAGGGAATCTTGGACTGTAAAAAATGTAGAAAAACATCCAAGTGCTCCATACATCCTGATTGTGAATATGATCTTATTCACTACTTCAAGATTCTCCTCCACCCAGTGCCCCACCCATGAAGGACTGTATCCTTGAATTGTGAGGTGAAATAAATTTTCTTCATTGAGTTGCTTTGTTCATGGCATTTTATCATGGAAATTGGAACAGATACTAAGACAGATGCTTTTTCCATACTTTCTATAGTATATATTTTGCATCTGAAGAAATTATATTACATTATATAACATATTGAAAAATTGGAATCCTGTGTGCTTTGTTAATGAAATATATTTATCGATTTGTTTTTAGCAATTTTCAGTAATTACCGCTTGGATATTGGAGGCTTCTCTGTCACAAACTGAGAACATAGCCTGAAACCCACTGGAGTTAGGAATATTAGATAACTGTTCTAGGTAAGCCATGTTACCCACTTTAACTGTAATGAAATTACCTAGGATGTGGTCAGGCACACTTCTGATCATTTTCATGAAGGCATTTCCAGAGATAAGTCATAGAAGGGGACAGAACCTGAACACAGGTTGTTCTATCCATGAGCTGCTAAAGAATAGAAGGAATAAAATGGGGGAAGTGTAATGTTAAAGAATAACAACATTCTCCTTGATCTGTCATGATAGGAATCAAAGTATTCATCCATTTCTCTTCACCATGATGGAATGAATCTTCTGAGTCCCTGAGCCAAAATAAATCCTTCCTCCTTTGTTTCTGTCAAGTATTTTGGTCATAGCAACATAAAAATGATACAATAACAAAAAATGTATGAAAGAAGTTTTTTTTATTATTGATGTTGGAAAAACAGAGAAGAGACAGCCTCTGGAAATTGGCCACTTGGAGAATCATTGAAAAGAGAAACCTCACTCCTGGGGTTGCTGGTGGAGGACCAGACTTTCTAGCTGCTAGACATGTTATACCTGTGACTGTCTGTATCATGACACATTAGAATATATCCCATGGTAAGTGAAAAATTCCATAAAAGGCTAAATTCTATAAAACTCAAAAGGTAGATAACAGTGCATATGAACATAAGCAGTGTACACATTTTAAAAGGGCAACTTAGCATTCTCACTCACTTTCCCTAAGCAGCTACTTGAAAATATTTCAAGTACAACTAGAGATGCACACAATAAATCAGACAGCAGAGCTGTCTAGGATATGTGATAATTAGCTGTCTCATAATTACATTAAAAACTACCTTGTCAGATTAAAGCTAAGCAATTTTTTTTTATTTCTCACTGACAAGTATTTTCAACATTTACAGTTAAAATTTAATGCGTATCTTTTTACAAATTAGTGTGTATGTGGTGCTCGCATGTATATATGTTTCTGTGTCATATTTGCTTGTGTGTAGAGCTTGGGTGTCTTCCTCCGTTACTCTCTAACACAGTCTCTTGTTGAACTCAGAGCCCACAGATTGGCTGTACTAGCTAGCCATCAAGTCCCACTGATCCTCCTCTTTTCAAACCCCTCACATTGTGCTTTCAGGTACTCAGCCACACTCAGGAGACAGAAGCAGGAAGAACCCTATCAGTTTCAGGACAGCCTTGTCTACACCCAGAGTTTCAGGACAGCCAGGGCTGTTACACAGAGAACCTTTGTCTCAAAAAGCAAAAGCAAAAACAAACCAACAGAAAAAAAACCAACAACAAAAACATGAAGGCTGGAGATGTGTAGCAGTTGTTAAGGGTTCCTGCTACTCTGGTAAAGGATATGGTTCAGTTCAGCACCTACATCAGGTCTCTCAAAATCACCTGTAACTACAATTCCAAGGGATAGATGCACTCTTCTGGTCTCTTCAGACGACTTGTATACACATGGTACACATAAAGATAAACAGAAACACAAATATACATAAATAAAAATAAATACTTCTACAGAAAAGATATAAAATATATATGTGTATGTGCATGCACACAGATATGCATACACATGCAAATATGTATATCACAAGGCTATAAATTTTATATCATTATAGCTTTAAATTTTTTGTTGAGAAAAAACAAATTTGCACAATATTTTAACCAAAACAATCTCTGTGTATGTAAGTATGGGTACATGTATTTTTAAATACATACACATGCAAATACAAAGATTTATACAAGCAATTTAAAAACATAAAAAAAGATTCTACCTGAAATAAAATAAGTTAGTTTAAGTCTAATGTCAGTTTTTTATAGTTGTATCACCTTGAGTAAAGTCATCTACTTTACCAATTAATACATAATAAAAGGTATATTTCCCTACTTTCTCTTCCATTAAGTTCAGTGTATCTGGTTTTATGTTGAGGTCTTTGATCCACTTGGACTTCAGTTTTGTGGAGGGTGATAACTATGGATCTATTTGCACTCTTCTACTGGCTGGCATCCAGTTAGACCAGAACCATTTGTTGAAGAAGCTTTATTTTTTTTCCATTTTATATTTCTAAATTCTGTGTAAAAAGTCAGGTGTCCATAAATGTGTGAACTTAGGTCTGATTTGATTTGATTCCATTGATCCATCAGTCTGTTTATATGCCAATGCCATGTGAAATTTATTACAGTAGCTCTTGTGGTACAGCTTGAAATCAGGGATGGTGATGTCTCCAGAAGTTCATTTATTGTATAGGACTATTTTAGCTCTCCTGGGTTTTTGTTTTTCCATAAGAAGATGAGTATTGCACTTTCTTTTTTTTTTTTGTAATTTTGTCATATAAAAAGAAATTTTATTTACAGCTCTTTAAGACATCACATATTGCTGATGCTTAAAGGAATATGCATCTACTTTATTGTTGTTAATTTATTACTTGATTCTGATAGTATAATCAAGGATACTTTCTCATGTAACATACAGCATAAAATACGAAGAATAAGAAATGCCCCAAGGAAAAAACAGCTTGTTCAGTCATGAGCAAGAATAGTCAAGTGTAGCAAGTCTCTCTCTGTACCACCAGTTCCCAAATGACATAGAGAATTCTTATAAATTATGAAAGTTCAGCCTTAGCTTAGGCTTTTTTTCTAACTAGTTCTTATAATTAAATTAATTCATTTATATTAATCTCTATTTTGCCTCCTGGCTTTTTTCCTCTCTTCTGTCTTATGCCTTCTGTTTTCTCTTCATGTACACTTCTGTCTCTCCTGCCCCTAGATTCATCTCCTCTCTTATAAAGAAAACAATCAATTGGGGTGGCCTGCTTACACTTTCAGAGGTTCAGTCCATTATCATCATGACACGGAGCCTGGTGGCATTCAGACTAACATGGTGATGGCTACATCTTGGTGTGCAAGGACCAGGAAGTTGATTGAGATACTGGGTGGTATCCTGAGCATAGGAAACATCAATGCCTGCCCCGACAGTGACAAACTTTCTCCAACAAGGCAATACCCACTCCAACAAAGCCACACCTCCTAATAATTTCACTCTATGATATTATGAGAGCCAATCACATTCAAACAACCACATTCCACTCCTTCATCCCCATAAGCTTGTAATACTGTCACAATGTAAAATTCATTTAGTCTAACTTCAAAAGTCCCCATAGTCTTAACAATGATTTAAAGTCTGAAGTTCAAAGTCTATTCTGAGATTCATGCAATCTTTTAAATATAATCACTTATAAAATTCAAAATCAAAGAGCAGATCACATATTTCTCACATATAATGGCACATGATATACATTACCATTCCAAAACACAGGGAAGGAAGTATAGCAAGGAAATATTGGATCAAAGCAAGACCAAAAACCAATTGGGAAAATTCCAAACTCTGCATGTCCTTGTCTGATGGCAAAACACTCTCCACATCTCCAATTATGTTCAGCTATGTTGACTGCAACACACTTCTTTCTCTTGTGCTGGTTCTACTCCCTGTTGCAGCTCTTGTCAGGAAGTACCCCATAACTCTGCCATCTGTAACATCTTTGGCTCTCTGAGGCACTCCAGGCTTCAACTTCACAGCTTCACACAGTAGTCTCTCTACTAGACCTCCATTTAGGGACACCCCTGACACATGCCTGGTCTCAGCCACTTTATTCCATAACTTCTTTCTTCTAGCCTTCATTCTAAACCCAGAACCAGAACCACATGGCCAAAGCTGCTAAGTTCTGTTGTTTCGTGCGGCTTGAACATGACCATTCACCTTGTTCAATTACATCATCACCAGCTTCTGTCTTTCACTGTCTAAGCTTGGCTGTCATGAAACTTAATCTGTAGATCAGGCTGGTCTCAAACTCAGAGATTCACCAGTCTCTACCATTAGATTGCTGGGATTAAAAAAAAGTGTATTGTATGGTGAAAGAGGTTATGCTTTTGGTTCCAAAGAAAATGAAAGGCTGTAGATTCATTCAAGGTTGATAGAGATCAGTTTTGATCAGGGGAGACTTCATGAAAATCCTGGCTACAGGCATAAAGAAATAAGCCTGGAAAACTAGAAGGCAGGTGATGTATATATTACCTGCTCAACCATTAAATAAAATATAATCTTTGGCTGGCTTGTATACAATGCACAGCCCAAACTTAGTTAATGCAGATACATAGGTTATCTTTGAAATGATGTGTGTTTTTAGAGCAAAGGGACCAGACACCAATGAAAATGGGTGGACCAGGTGATCTAGCTGCTTAGAATGCCTCTGCTGCAGTTTCCTCAGAGTTGCACATACAGAACAGCTTCAAGGCTGCTGGCTGAAATGGTCTAGCCTCATAGACTATTCCATCAAGGACTACCAATAAACCTTGTGCTTTCATTACACAAAGACTAGACAACACATATGATGGGTAGTTTTCTGAGGAATTGACCATTATCTCAATTCTCGGGGTTCTCTAAATATGTTATTGCCCCTAGACAACAGGGAACAGACTAGAAAACATGATTCCCACATTCCCAAGGTTTGGGATGGGTGGTTTTTGGTCATGCAATGGGTTATGGATGTTTGCCATAATTCAGGTGGTTGGTTACATGTTTTTATTGGTCATGGTCAGGCAGAAAGCTAGACAAAGGAGATTAGATCCAAGGATCTCTTTCTGAAGGGAAAAAAGAGGATATAGCATAGAAATGATGTGATGAAAGGGTAGATTATTGAGTCTACTTTTAAACAACCACTAGTCTCAAACATTTTACATTGGTATGGACTTTTATATATTTATACAAATTTAAGGTTATTTTGTTATACAGTATATATGTTTCTATGCTTGTTTGAGAGGTATTATACTTATGCAGCTCATTTAAAAATGTAATATAAGGTTTCAATCCTTGAATGCTATTTAGGATAATAAAGAAAACAGATTAGTGATTAGTCATCTATAATAATCAAATTTATAGTCATGTTAGGTATGTTTTCAAGGTCAAACAGAGACAAATTTTAAGTAGACAGATGATCTTCAAACACTTAATATTGTTTTAATATTAAAACACAAAGTGTTTAAATAATAAAAGGCTTTTCATGACAGTGATGTATGTCTGTTCCTGGCAGCACCAATTTACTTCAAAAGAGGATGGCAGGCATCAAAGAACCACTATATGGAGTTTGCTTCCATTTGGGGCAAGGTTAGTCACCGGACAAAGAAATTGCCCTTGCCTCAACTTCTGACAGAATGCTGTCCAAACTGGACAAGCAGGACACAAAAGAAGGAAACTGACAAACTTTGCCAAGACATAGTAGGACAGTCTTTCAAAATTCCTGCTTCATAGGAAAGTCTATCAGATATTTTAGTCCCATAGGCCAGAAATGGGTGCCACAACATTGCAGAGGAAATTTGGGTGACAGTTCAGGTAGCCAGCTGTTTCTGTCATTTCTTAGCGTTGGAAGTTGTTTGCTCTGTACTTCCTGTTTACTCAGGTAATATTATATCCTTCTTGGATCTTTGATGGGGTTAAAAACTAGATAGTTATAGTTATAGATTCCCTCAGTCATGGATACAAAGTAAATTTGAACTCATCAAGAGAGGACAGAAAATGGAGTATGTTCTCTAAATTTGTCAAATACGAATGGACTAGACCTTGTGAATGCAGCTCTTACATGATAATTATTCCTTTTTTTTGTGAGTTTGCACAGAATGATTACTAATTTTTTATTCATTTTACATATCAATCATAGAGTTCTCTCTCATCCCTCCTTCTTCTACCCTCCCATATCTCACCCCACCCCCTCCTCCAACAGGGTATGTTCTCCCATGGGAGTACAGCTAAGCCTAGTACATTCAGTTGAAGCAGGACCAAGCCCCTCCTGGCTTTATCAGGGGTGAGCAAGGTATCTGACCATACCTAATGGGATCCAATAAGCTGGCTCATTCACCAGGGATAAATCTTGATCACACTGCCAGAGGCACCTCAAATTGTCCAAGCTACACAACTGTCTCCCTTATGGAGAGGGTCTAGTCCAGTCCTACGCAGGTTCTATAGCTCTCAGTCTAAAGTTTATGAATTCTTTAGAGCTTGGTCAGTTGTCTCTGAAGATTTCCCCATCATGATCTTGACCCCCCTGCTCATATTATGCCTCTCCCCTCTCTTTGACTGAACTCCCAGAGCTCAGCCTGATGCTTGGTTGTGGATCTCTGCATCTACTTCCATCAGTTACTGGATGAAGGCTCTATGATAACCGTTAAGATATTCACCAGTCTGATTACCAGAGTAGGCCATTTCAAGGACCCTCACCACTGTTGCTATTACTCTAATCTGGGGTCATCCTTATGGATTCCTGACAATTTTCCTAGCACCAGGTCTCTCCCTTAACCCATAATGTCTCCCTCTATCAAGATATCTCTTCCATTGCTCTCCCACTCCATCTCTCTCCCAGCTCGACCATCCTATTATCTCATGTAATATTCCAGCTCTCCCCATACAATCAGCCTTGTAAAACATTTAATATAACTATAGCTTTTTTTAACCTGGGAATTTCTGCTTACTCTAAATGTAGAAAACTAACCATATGCTTACTTACTTTGCAGTACTATGAAGCATACTTGAGTTATTACTCAAGGCTTCTACCTTCTTTTATCCCCCCAAACCACAGCAAAATAGTCTAATTAACAGTGCAATGGCTTTGGTAAATTTTATAAAATTGATTTTTCACAAATAATTATCCATTATGGGGCTATTTGGATAAGTAGACTTTATTAAAAATGAGCTCATTTATTCAGATTGCTAAGTTCCATTTGGTGCTGTGCTCTTAAAAGGTTTCACAAAGGTATAATCACTAAAGAAAAAAAAATACTATGGAAATGTTTATTGTCCATGAACTACAATGCCCCAATATTTTCCAGGGAGGTTAAAAACAACTTCCCCATCCCAGAAGATCTGGGGGACTCTTCTGAGATAATATCTTCTATACATGACAGGGATGTTGCACCTATGAATCATCAACAATATAATTGCCTGCCCAAGTCCAAACTTGTCCCAGTCAATATGTCAACATGGATGGAGGAAGAGTCAGAAGTCTTCGCCACTAGTTGAAGAGCAATAGGCTGTCAGTGGCTAGGGATTCAATTTCCCCTAGGATGAGCCAACCCACATAGGTTATCAAAACCTAAGTAATCAGGCCTAAACCCACACACATGTAATTTGAGAAGAGAATGTGGGAGAAGAACATGGACAGAGTTGCAAGGGGAGAAGATGAGGGGTGGAAATGATGTAAAAATAGTGTATTCATGTATGAAATTCTACAAAGAATAAAATTATAAAAGGAAAACTTTCCTACCACCAGGACGCAGCAGAACTTTACTATATAAGTGACTCTATTGTTATTCTTTATTAGAATCTTTGCAAATTTCACAGGCCCCAAACAAATGACAGCTATTTAGATTTCTAATATTCTGCTCTTGTGCATAAGCTAAATGATAGTGTTCACAGCTTTATGCATTCTTTTTATGTGCATGAGAATTCTTTTCCTGAGTTTCCTAAGTTCTTTACTCATTTTCATACTGCTCGTTTTTTTTTCTTGGGGATTAACTTCAAGGATATTTGCATTATTTGTAATATTTGTGAGCAATGGCCCAGTCTTCATCTTTGGATTGCAGAGTGAATATTAAAGAGAGAAATCCATTTGTCTCGCACATTATGAAGATAGCTTATTTATCCATGTTTAGCAACTAAAAAGATAAATTTTACAAATTGCCACACTGTGAGGATAATAGTCTAAAATTGTTATCATCAAGAAAAGCAGCAAGAAACGAAATCAAAACAACTTAATTTTTAAATTTTCTTTCATTTTTTGATTTGTTCCTTTTTTTAAACTAAAGTCAGTGAAATGTACTTCAGCACCAGTTATATATGTGTTTATACTATTCATATGTTGTCACTTGTTCACTCATTATAATTAATCATATAGAATAAGAAAAGTAATCATTTTTACAACTGTTTATTCAACACTTGACACCAGAAGAGGTGAGTTCTGGAAAAATCAATAAATAATGTAGAGTCTTTCCTTCACTCAGTTTAGAAAAAAAAAAGAGGTATAAAATTTAAATTGAATCATATTTCAAGTACCTGCCCTAGAAGCAGTCACACAGTATAACAGGGTTAAAAAGTATGTGCTTGGGAGGAATAAAGTGGCACACACCTCTAATCTCCTCAGCAGCACACACCTCTAATCTCATCACTTGGGAGGCTGAGGCAGAAGGATCTCTGTGATTCCAGGCCAGGCTCATTCACACTCTTGAGAGAAAGAAAAATCATGTTCTTGAGCCAAACTGTTTTGGAACTAAGTTTTAAAAATACAGGATTAATAGACGTTAGACAAAGACTGAAGTTAATTGAAGACAGAAAGGACACTAAGGGACAAACCACAGAGGCATAGGGAAAGACCAGCCTGACGCGTCACAGGCACTTGATATAGCTTGTGTTTCAGTGTGTGCACAAGGAAATACTACTAATGCAGCAATAAATCTTATGATATTATCAGATAATTCAAATCTTCATATACAAATAATAAAATTTTAACTCCTATCATGGATTTGGGTAACACTTTGCAACATCCTGAACAGCCTTTATTTACAAAATACAAATTTAGTAACTGAGTCAAAATATGTTTGAATAGCATCTTTGGGATTTGATCTAAAATGATGTCTTTGAATTAAGTCGGGCGATATTGAGGCCTTTTTCACCTGTTAAAATGTATTTCACAAGTGTTGAGGTAGCTAGCTATTAAGCCAATAAATATAGAAAACATGTAATTTATTGTTTAAATGATAAGTACTTTGGGAAATGTGAATGGTTGTTATTAGCAGGTTGACAAGAATATACCAGAACTTCTCTGGGCAAGTAATGATAAGTAATCATTTTCTCTCCAGGGACTTCATCTATCATTTAAGATCGAATAGAAAATTTATCCACTCTCTTTGAATGAGATAACTGTATGGAAATGAGGTACTGAAGACAGGGGATCAGGGAACAATCAAGCATGTATCCTTTGGATAGATTAATCTGGGTGAGTAGTTGGATAGACGTGAGTATTAGGAAACCAATTTAAAATGAGGAATATTGTTTCTGCTGCTTGGAGGATGTGATGTGATGGAACAGCAAGTCCTGATGGTTCCTGTGTGAGACCCCCTCTCCTGATGGAACTTTCTGCAAAGGAGCTAACACTATTTATTTCTTACCTGAGCAGAGGTTGTTGGTTCAAATAAATTGTAAGTTATTTTCACTTGCAATAGCAGAAAATTAGAAAAAGTTATTCCCTCAGTATTTAAACCCTTTAAGAAACAGATCCAACTTAACAATTGCTGTGAGACTTGCTTCCTAATTGAGCTATCGATCCTCATCCTTCAAATAACATATGACTCTCCTAAAGGGAAGAGGAGATCATTTGCCTAATATAGCCCTCTGGAATCTTTGATCTTGACAATAGGGTGTCATTCAAGACAGTGGTATAAGAGATCTGTTTTCCTGTATAAAGATAACTAAATATTTAGTCAGGAAAAATAAATCCATGTCATTTATAGAATAGATTATAGAAGTAAAAATTTCATATAAGTAATGATTAATGACTACATCTATGATGATTATACCTAAGTAAAACGTATAAGATTTGTTAAAAGACGTTATCTCAGATATAATTCATATTTATTTTAGAGAGTTGATCACATGGCTATCTTAATATAGCATGATTTTGTTCCAATTGTATAGAGGTTCTTTGACATAAACAGAATTTGAATCTGGTTAATTTTAGTGTGTGATATTCTTCATTTGCAAGATTTTTATAATAAAGTTAATAAAAGGAGACAGATTTATAAATACATACATAAACATGTGCATATATACACATATACAAACACATACTACACCTATACATATGTGCATATACTTATTCAAGAATTCAAGTTTTAAAATGCCACTTTTGTTAAGAATTGGCAAAAATGCTACAAAACATTGCTAGCAGAAACATCTGTGCTTAATTTGTATTCCTACTTTCTCCTATGTCCTAATCAGCAAGTCAATGCCGTAAAAATAATGTAGACTAAATTTGTTTAGTTTTTTTTTAAAGTTTTTACTTCCCATATTGATGTGTTTTATCTGTTTCTCCAGGAGACATGTCAAGAAACACATTACTCAACTTTGAAGATATCAAAATCCCACTCTGGATGATATATGATGGGTGATTAATTCAATTTCAAGGGAAAACCTTGAGTTCTATACCATAACAGGCCGCCCCGCCCTATATTCTTCTGGAAGGGTTACCTTCACTTGCTTGTGAGAGTGTTTGATCATGCACATTCCTACTCATGTCTAAGAAAAATCTCGTCATTCACAGATTCTTTTTTCATTCGAAAAATGGGAAAACTTTTAATATAGGACATGTCTTTTTTGTGTATTTCTTCCCTTGCCACACTGCAAATGCAGCATTCATCCCTTCAGTTTTGAGCAAACATTTATAAAACAGCCAGTTGTGCACTAGGAGCTAGGCTACCTGCCAGAAATAAAAAGCCACAGAGGAACAGGGCAGAAAGGCCATTTAACAACATTCTAATGGGAAACAAGGAGCCTGATAGGAAAACAAAAGGTAATTATCATTATTGAGGGTCTGCTATTTGCCAGACAGTGCACACATCTCATTCCAGACCAAGAAAGAAATTGCAAAGGCTTTGGGAGATGGAGAGAGATAGAGACAAAGAGAGACAGCTGAGAGAGAGAGAGAGAGAGAGAGAGAGAGAGAGAGAGAGAGAGAGAGAGAGAGAGAGAGAGAGAGAGAGAGAGAGAGACTGACTTATAGAACTGCCAAGATCCAGGACAGAGACACTACACATAATAACACAGGAAAGCACACTGTGTACACTGGCATCTGGTTACCTGTGCGAGAGCTTACAATGTCATGGCTTTGATGTCATAAACAGTAGTAAGAGCCACAAAGAAGATGTTTGCGATGAGCAGATACTGTGTTGGATTAAAAAGCAGTATTTATTTATGTGTTGAATACTGTAAATATGCCTTTCTCTATGAAGTAATGCACTGTAGAGCTGGTTTTTCCCCCTTCCATTTCAGTAATATAGTTACAGGATATTCTCAATAACCTAAAACAAGATACATTTAAAATTCAAAATACACAGCTATTCTAACAATAAACCTCGAAATCACCTTGAACAAATTATCACATTCATGAAAAACTGTAAATGTGTAACATCTGCATATATGTATGAATTTTCATATACAGGTGTGCATATGGATATGTATAAATATTTTTAAGGAGTGGGGAAATGTCCAGAAATAATGGGACATTAACTTTGATATCTATTTTAATTATATTTATTTGCTTTGAATGAATATGTGTATGCATTTGGGCATATATGTGACACTATGCATGTGTGGAGTTCAAAGGAAAGTTTTCAGGAGTCATTTCTTCTCCAAGAATGGAGCTCAGGTTGTCAGGTACCATTACCTGCTGAGCCATTTTGACAGCCCCACACATTTCTTTACACCTTGCTTGAATTTTCTCTCTCTCTCTCTCTCTCTCTCGTGTGTGTGTGGGGTATGCTGGAGTGTCATAAGTGTGAAAGCCAGAGAACATTGTGTGTTATGTCTTTTTTTCCTTGATATTAATTGGGTCTCTCACTGGACTCGGTGCAAGGCTCCAAGTTCTCTACCCCACATTGCAGTTATAGGTGTGAAGTCATGCCCAGCTTTTTATGTAGATTCTGGAGATTTGAACTCTGCTAATCCTGCTTGCACCGAAGTACTGCAAGCACTGAACCATCCCTTCAACAACTAGAATAGTATTTTTGATATAAAAATATTACTAAGTATAATATAATTAATGTTTACATTTGAAAATAATTCTCAGTTAAGGTAGGGCATTTTATTACCTTTGAAATAGATGTTTTCTTCACAGTAAAGCTTGTTAGTAAAAAGTTTCCCTAAGGTTAAGAAGTGTGAAAATAAAATATGGGATATTGCAGATTTTATGAAATTTGTCTTTCCTTAACCACATCTTTCACTCTTAGACAATGTTGACTAATGTCTAATTACTTTAGATGTGTAATTTAACAGTAGCACATTCTTATATCACACTTTTAAGGATTTGTCAGTCTTGTCACGTTTAGATGTTTTTAAATCATTCCTGAAGATCTTTTACATGGGAAAAGCACCAGTCAACTGAATATGCAAACACCAACATTTGTAAATACTTACAACACCTATTCTTAATAAAGCTATAGAAAACTCCTGTTACTCAATGACAATGAGTCAACTTAAAAACAATAACAAAAATTTTAAAAACTTGTCAAAAAAGTTATAAGGAATCCTTCTATTAACTATCAACCTAAAAATCCATATTACATTTAAGTCTGTGTATAAACATACTTACATATTTTAAGTGCAATTATCCCATCTGGACCAATAGTGCTCCCTCCAAAAGCCAAAGACAATTTAACAAAAACCCTAACACCAAATATTAGAGTAATTTTTGAGTTATTGCTCAGAGTTGTCCAAGAGACTCTAAAAACATTACAGGCTATTGCTGTTGTCCATGTCTGAGTCCCTGAGATAGAAGGCTATCTATCATATATCTATCATATATATCATGTATTTCAAATACAGGGTCCAGAAGCCCCTTATCTAGAATTAACCTGAAAGACTCCTTGGTGAGAACTGCTTTCATAGTGCCAGAGGTACCATGTAGGTTCTAAAGGAAAGAAGCAACTGTACTACTCAGCTTTGATGCCTATAAACTACAAAAATGACCAGCATAGGGTGGTGACCCTAAGGGTGTAGTAGTGGCACACATTGGTGATGGTAACCAAGAGCTCTCTAATTATACTTAAAACACAGCCAACAAGAAAGGTATTATTCCTTGCACTAAAAACCTACCCAACTACTCAGAGTTGGTGAAATCTTGGATCTTGGAGAAGAACGGACAACCACTACTCTAGTAAACCAGTAGTAAACCAGCATAATCCATAATTACATTATAAGTATTTGTTCTTATACTCACAGAAAAGTGTAGTAAATTCCTCATCAGGTAAATATATTTTTAAATGGACTGGGACATTACAGAAAACCACAGGCAATCAGCATTCATAGCTGTGGAACTCAGCCCTAAAAAACCTATAAAACAGCTCCTGAACCTGTGGCTCAGAGAACATAACTGAATATGGGCAAAAAGATTGTAAGAGTCAGACGATTAGTGGGTTTGGTGTAACATTTTCTCCTAATAATGGTAAAAGCTCTACCCATAGTCTGATGAATAAAACTGCCTAAACATAAGCTTAACAAGGACGACAACAATTGACATGTTAAGGTATATTGGGGAAAACCCAGTATGCTTCGGCCCTACACAAAGAACTAAAGACCAGTAAGGAATGTTGAGAGATGGAGATACAGTCTTCTTCAGGGAAGAGTACACCAAATAACAATCCAACACCAAGTTGTTGGTCCTGAAAGTATATATCTACAAGCAAAATTAAATGAACACAACAAGTTGCATTTATTATTTATGTATATGTAAAAATAATAAAGAAAAAAGGCATGGTATTTTAGAAGGAAGGAAGAATTGGAGGTGATCGAAGAAGGAAAGGGAAGGGAAATAATGTAATTATAGTTTAATTATATGTAATACATGTAAAAACTAAGTGATTAAAAGATCAAAATCTGCCAGATCTAGGTAAAATGTGTTTTTAACTCATAAAATTAATGTTGCCACTCACATGCATTTATATGAACAGCCTAATTAAATTATCAGAGATATTTTAATGAAAGAAATTGGGGCTAAGTGAATTATCCTGTGGCAGAACAAAAGGGCAAACCTGGAATCCTTCCTGATGAATTGCAAAACAAACTTTCAGATTAATTTGTAAAATGTCAGAACAAGCTCTGAGAAATATATAGGAAAAGAAGAGCTAGAAGTCTCACATGCAAACATCCCTTAAAAGAACACCCAACTGTGAAGGAGCCTTGAGTGGGGGATTCAGTGGCAGCTGAATCTAGGAAAACGTTCACCAGTTTTGTCAACACTATAAATTACAGAGACTTCAGTTTATTATATTTGGAAGTTATAAACTCTGCTCAAGTAACCAAATAGAAGAAAAACATAAACACATACAAACATATAATATAGAAAATGACATTTAGTTTGCTTTTTGATGTGATCTTGTCAGTATAACGAACTGACAAAGAATTCTAAATAATGTCCAGATGCTGTGATGACCATGGTAGGTAGTAAAAATATACACAGTGCCCACCATGTCTTTGCAGCTGTACTTTGCAGACTATTGCACCAAGAACTAGAATCTGTTTCTCTATCCTTTGAATCAAGCTTTATAAATTGTGTTGATCCTCAGAAAACAAATAATTATACTCTGCCACCTGCAAGCTTGAACCTTCAATGTTTCAGCATGCTTCTGCTTTGGAACTCTGGACACTACCAGATGATCAAACCCAGGCCAGTCTACTACACAAAGAAAGATGTCACCTTGGCACAGCCAGCACTGTCCTGCCAGGGAGCTCAGATGCATGAGCAGGCCCAGCTGAGAAAAATTCTTCCTATTTCATTAGAGCCTCACAGCCGGCCAGAGCTCATGAATAGTGATAAATTGTCATTGTTTTAAAGCACTTGGTTTGGGGTGGCTTGTTAAGGTGCAATAGATAAGGCATTCTAAAACCATTCAAAATCTTCAGCGACACTGGATCCAGGCAATGATCATCAAATATTTCTGAAACTGTAGGTTTATGGTGCCATTTATGTCAGAAGTGATTTTTATAAGATTATAAAGAAGTGTCAGTGAATCTGCATCAAATGTAACATGAAAACATAACTAATAATAGTTAAAATACATAAAATTTAGGAAAATGTGGCACTTATCTAATGTATGGTGATTTAAAGTGTGTTCTCAGAGATAAGAGCAAGTATATCTAAAAATTTTGGGCAAAATTATTATAGTGTGAACTTAAATATGTATGCTGTGCATAAGAAGGAAATATTAATGTATTCAAACAATTATACCAACTATAAATTCAAATTTTTATGTAAATGAAATAATGCTTTTTCTGAAATTCTTAAATCATTTTCTGAAGCAGAAGAGTATTAATTCAAGAAGCAGGGGGTAAAACACCATAAATTCTAATTTCTAATTAATATTAAATTTGCTTTTAATCCTACCAAAGGCTTCTCTTATTCACAGCATAAATTGATTAAAAACATAATTGCTTGTAAATTTATCTACCTTAGATTAACTGATGTTTATTAAAGCAAATATCAATGAAAAGGGAAAATATATTTTAGAAGAATTTATTTTCAATATATTGGCACATGTTTAATGTGAGAATGTAATCATTGTGCTTTATAAGAAAAAACAGTGCTCGCTTCGGCAGCACATATACTAAAAAAGAAAAAACAATGGCCAAAATCCCAATCCAAACCAAAAATAATCATTTTGCCAAAGGTAGTGCTGGGTATCGCATTTATTGGAAAGCATGATGTGCCCACGAAGATGAGACACTCTTAAGTCAATTACAATAAGCAGAGTGCTAGCAGTCGCTCACTAATTTTATCGACCAACCCTTAGTCCATCCCCAAGCACAAAACTGTATTTACAGTCTTGTAGATGACAGTGAACCATACACTCTATTATTATACTCTATATTCTCAGTTTAAGCATGTCTATTCTCATGTGAATGTGTAAAGGACAGCTAAGCAATGGTTCATATTTTTCTTAAATTATTACTGTACAGGTGAATCAATAGAAATATAGAAGATTAGAATTATTTTTTTAACAAAAGACAATATAGAAAAGATCAAATTATAAAGTCTCTAGAAAATACATAGCGAATGTATGATGTTTTAAAATTGTAAAGTATTATATAATCTTGTGGGGATAACTGACTCACTTTATGTATACCAATATGGTGAAGTAGTCTATGCATCAGAATGAGGAACCAAGAAGGTCACAAAACAACCTTATGTCTCCTGTATTTAATAATATTTCCAAAGATACAAAACTAAGCAATATTAAATAACTCACAATTCACCCATAAAAAGAAATACTATTTGTCATGATAGCTCTCCATCTAGAGGTGAGACCCTATGAGATTTTCACCTTCTGTGAAAGCCTATCTATTAGTATTTGTCATTGCTCAGGTCTTGTTTAGGGAGCCATATTGTTGAGGCATCAAGGGTGGAGATCCCTTCACTCTTGAATACAATCTCACAGCTGACTTTCTGGTCCTCTGGTTCTCACAATCTTTCTGACCTCCTTTCCCTCACTACTTGAACCTTAGGTGTAGAAACTATATCATAGATGTATCAGTGGGTGTAAGGATGAGTTTTAGCATGCATTTAGTAATTATGATGGTTTAGAAAAGTAATAGTAGTATGTTCTCTAAGATTTATGACCTCACTACCCCTGTATAAGTGGCTAGGTTTCCCATTAAAGGCATGAATTTCCCTATTGTTGACTGTGTCTTGTATCTATCTAATTAGACAGCTGCTGGTCACTATCAAGATATGAGTACCACTACTGTACCATTAGAGACATTTTTTTTTCAAGACAGGGTTTCTCTGCGTAGCTTTGCGCCTTTCCTGGAGCTCACTTGGTAGCCCAGGCTGGCCTCGACCTCACAGAGATCCACCTGCCTCTGCCTCCCAAGTGCTGGGATTAAAGGCATGCACCACCACTGCCCTGCCAAGAGACATTATTTTTATTGTTCATAGATTATAAAAACATAGCTTCTAGAAAAGAAAGAAATTGGGATAATGTATTAATACAGGATATGATATCTTTATCAGATGCCTAAGACCCCATGGGAAATGCACATGAGATATAAAAAAGGTAGACATTGTCAATATTGTGTTCATATGAGTCACATATGTAACTCTAATATTTCTGGAAGCTATATTTTAAAAGTAACAAGAAAAAGCAAACCATTTTAATAATGTATATTGATACAAAGTATTAAATGATGAATGATTAATCTAGAATTTTATGTTTTCAATGTTTTCATCCATTTTAACACTTTTCTTTTGGAACTATATATTTTATATTATTTTTAAGTTTTCTCCTTTGATAATTTCATACACAATATTTCCATCACATTCACACCCAATTCCTCCTCCCAATTCCTGTTCCTCCTCCATAACCTCTCTCCCCTTCTTTGTACCATCTTACTTATTTATTAATTTATTTTTCACAGACTATTTTGTAGCAGAGATCCTAGTCCTCTGGCTCTTACAATTTTGCTGCAGTTCTCTGTGATGTTCCCTGAGCCTTAAGTCTACGGTTTGTGCTGTGAATGTGTTACTTGGAGGCAGGCACTCCATGGTCAACTGATCTCTGCATTTTGACAAGTGCTGGCTTTCCCTAATGGTCTTGGTTTGCAGCAAAAATATGTTTCCTTGAGAGGGATGAGAGCTATGCTTATCCTTTGTAGGAGAAAATAGAGGCATGATCTGGTGGCCAACCTATCTTGCACATTGTGTTTCCAAATAAGAAGCATGGCACACCACGCCCCAGAAGGCAGAGCACAGAATTCTGAAGTAGTGTGAGTAGCCAGTAGCTGGCTGGCAGGTAAGTATGCACTCACCACTTCCCCTTAAATGTGTTTCTTCTGCATACAGACCCTGGTGGTATGAGTGTTCACTATCTAATTTGAAGTAATCTGCTAACCAATCACAGTCGATAAGCTTCCACTGTATGAGTGGTTGCTCACGTACAATAAAGCAGACTCTGTTCCCTGAAACCATCTCCAGAGTGATTTATCTCCACACCCTTTACTGACCCATAGGCAGTGTAGTCTTGCTGGGGGACACCCAGGTAACAGTGGTAATCTTTTGATATGAGGATACGTATTTGTAATGCAAATGGAAGTTATACTGCTTCAGGAAAATAGAAGTAGAAGAACCTCCTCTAAGTTCCATGACCTCCCCAGCCACTGATACTAGGATAAGTTTACAGCACCAGACACGGATTCCCTCCTATTAAAAAGGACTTATGACCAATTGGGCGGCTATTGGTTACTATTGGGATGTAAAATCACACCATGGCACCTTTTGTAATATATGTCTTTCACATCATTGTTGTGGTTGTGGATTTCTTCACATTCTTCACATCCTGGATCTGAAGGGTATGGTGTCTTCACCAATAGGTCTGATCTTTGCCTGGATGGCACTTAAGCCAACAACAACACCCTATCTTGGTATGTGCTGTCTTGGGGTCTCTTGTGCTCCCCTGACCAACATGTTAGCCATGACTGGCACTAAGGCTTTTATTAAATACTCTATAGACTTTGGGGAAAGTGTTGTCACCTCAAGTGGTGGCCTAACTTCAAAAATTGTACACACACACACACACACACACACACACACACACACACACACACACGTATACACACATATATCATGTAATTTTAAACAAACATAAAAATAATGTGATTTTCTATGACTTTTTGAAATCTGAATGCTGTTAATGGTCCCCTCCTTTGCTCTCTCTCTATGTTACCACTCCTCCACCCTCTCCAGGTAAGTCTTTCCCACCTGCTTTTCCCATTCTATTCATAGCAATTGTGTCCTACTATTCTCTCTTATGCTTCTGTTACCCTATGAAACTGTACACTTTAGATGGAGAGCACACCTCAATCTCTAACCACATTTTACTATTCCAATTATTCCAGTTATTGCATGTAGCTAGTGGTATACTCTGTAGTAAAATCAAGTGCAGAATGAGTTTGCATTTTGTCATTTTTTGAAGGTAGAATGTTAAAAGGTAAATCTTTAAAAGATTTGTTTAAAAAAATAAAAGAAGAGAAAAGAAGCAATGTTCCCAACAAAATAGAATCAGTAAAAACAACAACAATATAAATATACACACTATACATTTTTGCCAAAGAGATTAAGGTCTTTATACTGTAAACCAACATTCTTCTTGGGATAAGCTATTGTTGTGAAAAGGAGGATTTGTTCTCTGTTCAGATATTGGAGTGAGTGCCTTTCGCAAGGCAACTTATGCGTACTTACCAGCACCAGGTTCATCTAAGTCTTTATGCTTTGAGTAACTTAAGGTCCCAGGAACAATGTGCATAAGTGTACAACCTTTTAAATATTTATTTTATCTTTAACTGTGTGTGTGTGTGTGATATGTGTGCATAAATGCAGGTGCCCACAGAATCAAGAGTGTCATTAGAATTCCTGAAGGTGGAGCTGTAGGTTATTGTGATACCTGGGTTCTGGGAACTGAACATGGGTCCTATGCAATAGCACTGAGTACTCTTAATCACTGTATTATCCCTCCAAACCCCAAGTTTTTACCAGTCTCTGAGGATTATGGTCAATACACCATTTCCAAGTTTTCCTGATGAAGTGATAAACTTTTAGTACTTCATAAAAGTAAACTAACTCATCATACTAAATCAACCACGATAGAATTGAATGTGCATTATTTTTCATTCTAATAAAAGACTTTCATAACTTGCCCAGAGACCTTTGAAAGTATTCTTTTCTATAAAATAATTCCATAGAAATGATCACTGAAAATGGCCATGAAGTAAAGGTGCCATGGTCACCAAAAACATTTTGGCTGCAGTACCAGAATTAAAACCAATTTATTCACTCTGTTCTGTAAAATCTTTCACTCTGAAAGCTAAGCCCTGTCTGCTGAACCCAGTAAATCCTAAAGCCCCAAATACACTGCCATAAACCTGCTGATACATTTTAGAGAAGACACTGAACTCAAGCCCTCAGGTTTGCATTATACGGAATATCTAATGCACTCTGGCAGAACAGTGTAATCCTACAGTCCAATTAAACTCATAAAGTAAGGCTAACACATAAAAGCCTCTCACAAGGTCTTTCACAGAGTACTAAAGACAAAGCAAGAAAGGTAAAATAGAAAACCATTGATTATCAAACGTCAGAACTATTCTAAGCACACTAAGGGTACCTTGGCTAATCCTCATTACACTGTGTAAAGAAAGTACATGTCTTCAATTTTTAGAAAGAGCAACATGCTTCAATTAATTATTCCAAAGTAATGTAAAAGTACAGGGGAGCTGAATTTCCAAACAGGGTTAGTTTAATGCTAATGTCCAGACATTTGTGACTGTTCAGTGTCATTTTTTTTCTATAATTAGGTGACCTTAGGTTGCAACTAAATACTGAAGAAAGCTTATAAATGGAAGGCACGGGTGGTATTTTGAAAGCAACAGTCAGAAATGTAAAAGCTAATGAATCTATAGACCCAACTGTTCTTCTCATTGGCAGTAATGGAGAAGCCATTTTAGGCTCTGTGATTTTAGTAATTAGCACACCTCTCAGGTGGTAAAATTGATAGCCTTCAGCTTGGTATGTTTTAACGCCACCTGAAGCATGCTGGTATCATTTAGAAGTATACTGCCTGCTAAGCATCACATTCAAATCCATATAATTACTCAAGCACCGTAAGCTCTGTACTGTTTTCCATAGTATGAAATAGGAATTTGCAAATTTTGTTTCACATTTAATGTTAAGGATTTCTAAATCTTATCATCACGTAGTGATAATGGAATGTGCCAATCATCTATAAATAATATAAACATGACTACAACAAAGTTATCTGTTAGAAAGCTGATTGACTCCATATGTTATAGAAAAAACAGCATGCCCACTTTTCCAATGGGCAAACCGAGAGCAGAGATAAATATTACCTGTGCCCCAGCACACGTATTTTAAGTGTTTGAGAATCCAGAGCAAATTGTATTACTCCTGACCTTATATTCTTAATCATCTTTTTCAGTTGTTAACAGCTTTAAAGACAGGAATTTCTCCTATATATCCACCAATGCAGTCATTAATGAATTCTGAAAAATACAGTGAAAGTGGTGAGCTCTTATTTCCAGCATTAAAATGAATGTAGGGTTGGAAAGGTGACTCAGCAAGTAAAGGCATGTTTCACCAAGCCTGATGACCTCTGTTTGATTCTTGAGCCTCACAGGGTAAAAGGAGAGAACTGACTTCTGTAAGTTGTCTTCTGAACTTCACACATGTACTGTGGCATGTTTACGTGTGTGCATGCACACACACACACACACAAACACACACATAAAGAGATAACTTTAAAATATTTATTTAAAATGAACATGAGTTGTATTGATATTTCAAGCATACTTTGGACTTAAGGTTGTTCTAGTATTTTAATTTATGTGTGGTGACATGAAAGGATTCCTGAATTTCAGCATGGAATGTTCAGCATTCTAAGAATATGGACAAAAAATTGGATGTAAAGTTTTTTTCTTTTTTAATTAATTTTGATTTTTATTATTTATTCTTTGAAAACATCACACATGTGTCTTAATCATCTCCATTCTTTTCTCTCCCTCCCTCAAGTTCTTCCCAGGACTCTATCCCATCCATCTTCACCCAACTTCATGATCTTTTTTATGATTTTCATTAATTACTTTTTATTAATTAATTACTTTTTATTAATTACTTGAGTGCAGTTAGTACCTCCCATGTATTTATGGGTATGAGATCATCCTCTGGAGCATAGAAAACCTATCAGAGCCCACACTGCTAAAAAAAGTTACTGGGGTACCTCCTGAGTCCCTCCCCTCTCCAAGCTGGAATTTATAATTTGCTTTATCTTGTGCAGTCCCTATGTATAACAGCCATATCAGGTTCAGAGGGCAACATTTCACAATACTTCTCCTCATCTTCTGGCTCTTACATGCTGTCTGCTCACCTTATCCATGATGTTCCCTGAGCCTTAAGGAAAAGGTGGGGGTGATATAAATGCCCTCTCTATAGCTGACCAGACAGTCACTTACTTATTCTCTGCACATTTAATAGTATGGCATCTCTGCTTTAACCCCTGACCACTGCAATAATAAGTTTCTAAGAGACAAAGGTTGGGAACAGCACAAATCTATGGCATAAACAAATGTATTTAGAAGGAAGTTTGACAGCACAAGCATTTAGCAAAGCATTAATAGTTTCTCCGTGATGACCTATGACTTCTCTGTGTTTTAACTTTCCTCTATTACAATAGTGTTCACATAGTGCCTGGCATGTCTATACTATATCATGCTGGGTTAAGCACTAAATAAGATCTTGCCTTGGGTCCTGTGACTCTGGTTATGGGAAAGTTGGGAGTCAAAGACAGACAGATAAGACATAGCTACAGTGAAGCTGGGACCAGGTGGAGTTCCACTATTACCACCACATGGAATCTCAATATGCTCATTAATCACTGCACAGTGGGGAAGGGTTAGCCAGTTGTGGTAGGAGGTCTATGTAGGTGAACAGTCTCAGGCTGTAAACATCCAGAGGAAGAAACTACAGATGCTAGTCTTTGTACACCCTCATCAACAGTTCGTAAACACTCAGACTCAGACTTCTGAGGAAAGCTTTGTCATTCCTCTTCAGCCTGCCACATATGGGTAATGGCTTCCTAATTTCCCATGGGTCAGTTGCTCTTGAAGTCCTTAAGAAGTTGTGCCCATGTCAAAATACACACGATCTCAAGACTTCACTTACTCAGGGCTTCCTCTGCTCTCTGCAACTTGTTAATATATATATAATGGAGTTTTCATCTGAATCTGTCAAATGTTAATGGATTAGACATCATTAATGTAAGTTTTGGCTGTATATATTGTATATACTTATTGGATAGTTTTTCTTGTATTAGTTACAAGCTTTCTTTAATTTTAGACAAAAAGAGAGGAAATGTGGTGGTATTGTGTTCCCCAAAATATCATGTACCTTAATCCAGGAGCCTGCAGAGCACTTTCCAGAACTATAACTAGAAGGGAGGGCTTCCAACTCAGATCAAGAATAATGTCTCTGTGTCTTGCAATCAAAGTATGCTGTTCTTTAACACCAGGGTCTGGCCCTCTAGTTTTGCTGGGCAACCAAGAGCATTGACAGTAATCTATTGCTTTGGGTGCCACTGGAGTCTCTCTAGCCAAAGACTCATTGGAAGGTAACCCAAGCCTAGGACAGAGATTTTTAATCTAATAATCCACGTCTCTTGGGATCAAAATTATTCTCTAATGTGGGGCACCCCTGTTCAACCTCTTATCCTTTATATATAAAATATTAAAAGTAAATAATAATATTACATATATAAGCTTGCTACTAGTGTTCCATAAGGCTTCTTCATTCATCCTAATTTGGTTAACTCCCCCTTTACCTCTCCTCCCGAATGCCTTTCCCCAGCCCCACTTAAACCTTTAATTCCCAGTAGCCTCACTATTTTCCTTCTTATTTACATATGTTTTATTATGCCCTTTTGTACTACATTTTTTTTTAAAAATCAGGACTGCATGATCATCAGTACTTTCTTCATGCATACTTCATTTTGGTCAACTTTGCCCCTGGCTCTTCATTTCCTGATCTACCCCACCCTACCACCTGCTTGAATCCTTCTGTCCTCAGTCCTAGCACCCTCTGAATTCATCTCACCTATATTCTATTACCCTCTCTTAGACGCACTCCATGTCAAAGTTCCATCTGTGGTTTCCTGATGGTACCTCATGTACATAAAGCAATATAACTGAAATTGGGCCCTTTATATAGGGCAGAAAATGTGGTATTTGTTTTTCATTGCCTAAGTGACCTTACTCAGTATAATTTTGTTTTAATTGCTATCAACTTATCTGCAAATTTCAGTTTCACGTTTTCTTTAAAGCTGAGCAATATTCCATTGCATACAACATTTGAGGTTTCATAATGTATTTTAGTTCTGGCTCTTCTGGAACTTGCTCTGTAGACCAGAGTGACCTTGAATTCAGACTCTGCTCTCCACGTATTGGGATTAAAGGCATGCACCACCACACCAGGGTATAATGGTATTTTCAAACAGAGTTTAGGTGTGAATTTTTAAAATTATATTTTATGCATCAATGGTAGATGCATGCCATTATGCATTTATTGAAACTCATAAAATCTATAGCTCCCAGGAAACCTAATGTTAACTACTATGAACTCTGGGTGATAGTGATAAACACTGCAGTGGTCCATTTAGAGTGACAAATACGCAATACCATGCAAGATGTCCACATTTCAAGAAATCATGCAAGTGTATGGGGACTCACATTCTACCTAAGTTTTATTTGAACCTAAAATTCCTCTAGAAGTAATTGATTGAAAATTAAAATAGCAATGGGGATGTGGCTAATTAGTACTTACCTATCATTCAGAAATTCCTGGAATCCATTCCTTGCACTATAGATAATATGTGTTTGCTATAATCTATAATCCGGGTCTTTGAAGATAGATGCCTGAGGATTAGAAGTACAAGGTCAGTCTAAATATGAGTTCGAGGCCATCCTGGGCAACACACCCTGTTTCAAGTGGGATGTGGGAAGGGAGCAGTGAGATGGCTCAGCAAACAAAAGTGCTTATTGCCAAACCTGATCGTCAGAATTCAGTTCCACTTCCCATGGTGAAAGAGAAATGGACTCCCTGTGGAAAAGAAAAGGACTCCCTCCTCCCTCAGATTGTCACTTGGTCTCCTCATGCAGGCTGTGCCGCACAATGTGTGCACACACTCACAAAATACGTAAGTGTTAAAAAGTAAGATAAAACTAAACTTGCAATGAAAGCCTTAGAAATCATTTGTGTTCAGTTAGTTGTTCTACTTTTAATATATACTGAGATACACTTATAAATATAAATTAGTTTATCACCAACATTGAATCAGGTTTAACACAGAATAGCAGTGGATGAATATTCTCCTAAATCGGATAATTGATTTTTGCTTTAGACCTAACACCATAGAACTCATACATATTCACAGTGATACCCAAAAGGAAGAAAAAAATGACATGCACTGTTGCTTGTTCGTGACCAAGCACAGCTAGGGAAGAGTTCAATTAGTCAGTGAACAGCTTCCAGATCCCAAGAAGGGTGAGCTCGCTAAGGTGCATTACTGCCGCTGCTGTCAAGGGAACTTGTACAGCTGGCATTCTAAAGGGCCAGAGACAGTGAGAGACTCACTGCACCATCACAATCCTCTTTCATGAAGATGAAAATGTAAATCTTCTAGAGTTTAGGTCAAAGCCTTCTGTGTGAAATGATCTCAGTTGCTCTAAGTGAATAAAGTGTGCAATAGAAAAGAGACATGTCAGCATCCCAAGTAATATGGGAACAGCAATGTGGAATGTAGATAAGATGCAAAATGTTATATTTAAGTAAATTTAACTAATTAATCATATTTAATTAAAAAATATAGGAACAATGATTTGACAGCCATAAAGTTCAATGACAGCTGGAAGGTCTATGGCTTTTCCAATTGTGTGAAAATCAAGAAAGAAGTTACAGTTACAGAAATTACTTAGGGCCATTGAGAGGAAGTTGATTTCCTTTTGGTTGGTGACATGGCAATGATACCCAACATTTACTGTTTGCTTATTTTATGCCATGAACTCTTCTACTCAGTAGCCAGAGTAAAACTGGTGCCATGCTTAGGTTCACAGGAAAATCATAATGTGGTCAGCATAGGAAACATTATACATTATATATATATATATATATATATATACATGTGTGTGTATAATTGTGCAATGAATATGTAAGTGCTTACATTTGTAATGAAAATAAAAGGTAGCTTGTTTACCATCAACAAATCATTTTATCAAATAAAATAATGAGTTAGTGCTCCTCCTGATTCTTTGATTCAAAAAGTCACTTTTCTACCCTAGAGATATTTGTCTAAGTTCATAAAATAATATAAGACTATATTTAAACATATTTTAATCATAAATATAAATATAAATATAAATATAAATATAAATCAATCATGAAGGAATGAAAGGTTGATATACTTAAAACTCTCTTTCTTCACATTAAAAATAAAGATGAATATATCCTCATAAAGAAAGCACAATGTAAATCAAATTTTCAAGGAATTCTGTATTGTGATATGCAGTCTTAATTTCTAACTGTAACTGACTCTGCTATTTATTCTAGCTAATGTGCCACGATGTGCATGCAAACTACCTACAGAATATTAGGCCTGGATATATGTTTCTCTTTTACTAGGAATCATGCTAGAAATTTCCAAACATGGTTTCCAAGCCCCACAATTTCTCACATAAGGAAAAACAAAAGTTTAATTATTTGCTCATCCTCTGGTCCCAATGAGCATTGAGGGATTCTGATTGGCTACTGCTTCCACTGCATTGTAGTGATCTCTCTATAATGGTTTAATTTGAATCAGAACAGAGATATTTTCATAGTTACACTCACAGTCACTTCCACTTCTTCCTGGTATTCTTCTCACTTTGCTAATAGGTTATTCCTTAGGGAAATTAACACAGTCATAGTGAGGAAGTTTTCTTCTTAAAGAGCTTTTGCCAGTATTTTACCCAGGATACTGAGAAGCATTATCCAAGAAACACACAAGGTATGAACTCCATTAATTCTCCCAAGGTTAACTGTGAGGCTTTCTCACTCTGGTTTTATTGGTGCACACCCCCAGAAATGGAGAAAATTACCCAAGAATGCAAAGGTCTAGGTGACTGACCAAAGATTTGTGGAACACACTTTGGATAGGTGATTCTTCAGGACAACTAGGTAAATTTTCATATTATTCTGATTGGAATTACTGGAACATATTTTAACTTATTTAAGCCCCCCTCTGCATCTGATGCAATACAAATATCATTTAAGATAAAAAACATTATTGTTGTCTTTTCTGCCTTACCTTTCTCCAAAGGCAGGAACATCTGCCAGGCTCTATCAGAGACCAGTCTTCTCCTTAATACCAGAAAGAGTCACTATAAGCAACAGCTCACAAGTAAGCCTGCTCATCTCTGTTTAGAACCCAGACTCTGACTTCTGTGTATTGCTGCCCAAACCTCACTTTCTTACTCTAACACTGCCATCTTAATTCATCTATTAATGTCAATCTACATGTGCTTTACTGTATATCTGTAACCTTTTCTGTTTGATGAGCAAAACCTTAAACTACAATGCTGCTTATCTCATAGTATGCTGGTGGCTCAAACCTGTAGGCAGTAACCAGGCCCCCACTGTACCTTGGCCTGCATAAGAGACTGTGGGATGAGGAAGCCATATTTGGCTCTGTTTCTGTGGGTATGGTACCTCTTTAAAAGCATTTTTAGGTTTTATGTGGAAATATATGCCACCACGTTGGACACCATTTGTAGATGTCTTTTTCTCTGGGTTGCCAGCTCACCAAAACAACATGGAGACTTATTATTAATTATGAAAGACTGGCCAGTAGCTAGGCTTGTTTCTAACTAGCTCTTATAGCTTAAATTTCTTTTAATCTATGTTCTTTTATATGGCTTGGTTACCTTTGCTCTGTATTGCCCATGCTGCTTCCTCTGTATCTCCTGGTCTCTGCCTTCTTCTTTCCAGCATCCTCTGTGCCTGGAAATCCTGCCTATTTATTGGCAATTCAGCTTCTATTAAGCCAGAGTGACATATCTTCACAGTACACAAAAAGATTACTCCACAACCATCATCAGAGAGACTTCACCCAGCAACTGCCAGAAACAGATGCAGAGACCCAAATAAACATTAATTGGATCCCAGGGAATCCTGTGGAAGAGGGGGAGGAAGAATTGTATGGCCCAATAGTTTCAAGGGCATCACAAGAAAACCTACAAAATGAACTAACCTGGGCTCATAGGGTCTCACAGAAACTGAACTGACAACCATGGGGCCTGCATGGGACTTACTTAGGCCTTCTGCATATATAGTTATAGTTGTGTGCCTTGGTCTTCCTGTGAGATTTCTCACAGTGAGAGCAGGGGCTGTCTCTGACTGTGTTGCATGCTTTGGAACCCATTCCTCCTACACTAGATTGCTTTATCCAGCCTCAATAGAGAAGGAGGTGCCTAATCTCATTCAGTTTGATACACCATGGTTGGCTGGTAGTCATGGGAAGCCTGCCTGTATCTGAAGAGAAACAGTGGAGGAGGAGTGGATGGGGTGGGGGTGAAAAAACTGAGAAGAAGGGAGGAAGGGGAAACTTTAATTGGGATGTAAAAACAATAAATAAATAAATAAATAAATAACACAAACACAAAACAAACAAAAAATGACCAGAAGACCAGGAAACAGAAACGAAGAAGCAAAACACTCATCCAACGAAGACAAACTCATAGATAAGCACCTCAACCTATAATCATCCCAAATTCATATGCCTAAAAGACAGTGTAAGTACACAATCAACACCAACCAAGGCAATATGGCAACACCTGAGCCCAGTTATCCTACAACAGCAAGATATGACCACAGATGAAACATAAGGAAACAACCTTAAAAACAACTTTATGTTGTTTTTAATATCACATGAAGATGATAGCAGTCCTTAAAGAGGAAATGAAAAAGTCCCTTAACGAAATTGAGGGAAAGACAAAAATTTGGAGGAAATCAATAAATCCCTTAAGGGATGCCAAGAAAGCCAAGAAAAAGCAAATAAATAGTTGAAGCAAATTATCCAAGAACTGAAAATTGAAACAGAAGCAATAATTAAACCTAAAGTGAGGAAATTCTGGAAATGGAAAATCTAGGTAAGCTAACAGAAATTACAGATGTAAAAATCACCACCAGAATAAAAAAAAGGAAAAAGAGAATCTCAGACATTGAACATACTATAGAAGAAATAGATTCATTGGTAATAGAAAATGTTAAATCTAAAAAATTCATAAAACAAAAAATCCAGTATATCTGGGACACCATGAAAAGACTAAACCTAAGAATAATAGAAATAGAAGAAGAAAAGGAATCCCAGCTCAAAAACCCAGAAAATGTATTTAACAAAATTACAGAATAAACATATCCTAACTTAAAGAAGACATGCCTATAGAGGCACAAGAAGTTTACAGAAGACCAAATAGATCAGACTGCAAAAGAAAGTCTCTTTGCCACATGATAATCCAAACAATAAACATAGAGAAAAAACAAAGGATATTTAAAGCTGAAGGGAAAAGTGTCTAGTACTGTATATAGGTAGACATATTAGAATCACACTCAACTTTTCAAAGGAAACTCTAAAGAAAAAAGGGCCTGTTCAAATGGCTTGTGGACTCTAAGAAACAATAGATCCTATCCCAGACTACTATGATCAGCAAAACTTTCAATCACCATTGGTGGAGATAACAAGATATTCAATGACAAAGACAAATTTAAACAATATCTATCCATAAATTTAGTCTGATAGAAGTTAAACCCAAGGAGGTTAACTACTCTCACAAATACACAGACAGTAAATAATCACACAGCAGCAAAAACCAAAGAAAGGAAACACACACACACACACACACACACACACACACACGTATACACACTACCACCACCACCAAAAACGAGAACAAAATTACAAGAATTAACAGTCACTTGTAATTAATATCTCCCAATATCAATGGATTCAATTCCTCCATAAAAGGACAAAGACTAACCAAATGGATATGAAAACAGGATCCACCCTTCTGCTACAAGAAACACACTCAACATCAAAGACAGACAATACTTTGGAGTAAAGGGTTAGAAAAGATTTTCCAAGCAAATGAACCCAAGAAGCAAGCTAGTGTAGCTATTCTAATACCTAACAATCTAATCTATACTTCAAACCAAAAGTATTCTAAAGAGAGGGCAAATGACATTTCATACTTATCCACTAAGATAGAAAAATCTACCAAGTTGATATTTCAATTTTTAACATCTTTGCCCCCAAAACACAGGTACCCACATTTTTAAAAGAAACATTATTAAAGCTTAAATCACATATAGAACCTCACGCATTAATAATGGGAGACTTCAATACCCAACTCTTCCCAATGGACATATCATCCAGATAAAATCTAAACACAGAAATAATGAATCTCACTGATGTTATAAACAAATGAACCTATCAGACATTTACAGATCATGTCACTCAAACACAAAATAATACCTTCTTAGCATCTCATGGAATCTTCTTTAAAGCTGACCATATAGTCAGTCACAAATCAAGTCTCAGCAGACAAAAGAAAGCTGAAATAACCCCATGTATTCTATCAGACCACTAGGATTAAAACTGGATTTCAACAACAACAGAATCAACAGAACACCTACAAACTAGTGGAAACAAAACAACTCTCTACTTAATTACTACTGGATCAAGGAGGGTATAAATAAAGAAATTAAAGACTTCCTAGAATTCAATGAAAATGAATGTCCAACATACCCAAACTTATGGCACACAATGAAAGCAGTGCTAAGAGGAAAGTACATAGCATTCAGTGCCTTCACAAAGAATTTGAAGAAATCTCATACCTGCAACTTAACAGCATAGCTGAAAGCTCTGCAACAAAATGAAGCGCGCGCGCACACGCACACACAAGCACACACATACACACACACACACACACACACACACACGAAGTATAAGGCAAGAAATAATCAAACTGAGGGCTGAAATCAATCAAATAAAAACAAATAGAACAGCACAAAGAACCAGTGAAATAAAGAATTGATTATTTGAGAAAATCAACAAGATAGACAAAACTTTATCAAAACTAACTTAAAGACAGAGAAGGAATATCCAAATTAACGAAATTAACAAATTAACAAATCAGAAACAAAAGGGGACACATAACAAACAACGTACACTGAGAAAATCTAAAGAATCATTAGGTCATACTTCAAAAGCTTATACTCGGGTGCAAATATTTCTCTTCTTAGGTAATCATGAGAGACATTATCATATATATTCAGTTGGTGCAGAGCTGTTGCAGAATTAGGCAAACATCAGTTTCCTAGGTCTTTTCTAATAAAAGATCTTTAAAACCTGGTTTTACATAAAATATGCTGTCAACATGTGGGGACACCAGGAGGAACAGCTCTTTCCTGAGGGGTTTGTGTTGTGACTTACATCACTGTGGCAGCGATATCACACCTTTGTTGACAGTAATAAGTTGCAACATCTTCAGGCACCAGGCTGCTGAGGGGGAGGGTGAAATCTGTCCCAGGATCACTGCCATTGAACCCTGATAGAAACACATTATCAATAGAATACATGATATACTATAATCTTATATACTTTTTCTGGTTTCTTGTGCCTGTTATGGTTCTCCGAGAAACTTTTGCTCCTGAAATATCTGTGTATCAGGTATGATGAAAACAAGAAAACAAAAGCATGTAGTGGCTTTTTCAATACATACAATGGGAGTCTGTGTCACACCTGTGAATTTACTTGCAAGCTCTTAAAACTTAAACATTTTTACTTGAAACATTCTCTAGTGCAGTTCTCCATTCAGAGCTCTCTACCTGAAGGTATAGGCCACCTACCACCTCAGGCTGTCCAGTATTGCTCCTGAGAGTCAATAATAAAAAGCCTACTGTTATTACTGTTAAAAAAAAAAACAAAACTTTCACACCACAAAGGAAATGGACAAGTGTATTGATTTTCTTGATAGAAAATTTCACTTACCAAAGTTAAATAAATATCAGATAAACAATTTAAATAGGCCCATAGCCCCTAAGGAAATATAAGTAGTCATTAAAAAGTTTCCCAACAACAACAACAACAAAAAAAGCCCATGGTTGTAGTGCAGAATTCTACCAGACATTCAAAGAGAGCTAATACCAATACTCCTCAAGTTATCCCACAAAATTGACATAGAAAGAATATTGCCAAATTCTATGAGGCCACAGTCACCCTGATACCCAAACCACACAAAGACTCAGCCAAGAAAGAGAATTACAGACCAATTCCCTTCATAAACATTGATGCAAAAATAATAAAATATTTGCAAACTGAATCCAAGAAAATATCAAATAGATTATCAACTGTGATTAAGTAGGCTTCACCCCAGTGGTACAACGATGGTTCAACATGCAAAATTCTGTCAGTAATCCACCATATAAACAAACTGAAAGAAAAAAACCACATGATCATCTCAGTAGATGCTGAAAAAGGATTGGACAAAATTCAACATCCCTTCATGATAAAAGACTTGAAGAAATCAAGGATACAGGGGATATAAGTAAATATAATAAAGGCAATTTACAAGAGTCCTATAACCAACATTGAACCAAATAAAGAAAAACTCAAAGCAATTCCACTAAAATCAAGAACAAGACAAGGCTGTCTGCTCTCCATATCTATTCAATATAGTATTTGAATTTCTAGCTAGAACAATAAGAATACTAAATGAAATAAAATACAAATTGAAAAGGAACAAGTCAAAGTACTACTATTAGCAGATGGTATGATAGTATGCATAGGTCACCCCAAAAATTCTACCAGGGAACTCCTACAGCCGATAAACACCTTCAGTTAAGTAGTTGGAGACAAGATTAACTAAAAACAAAAAAATCAGCAAATCTCCTACATACAAATGACAAATGGGCAGAGAAAGAAATCAGAGAAACAAAACCCTTCACAATAGCCACAAATAATATATTAGCTGTAAAGTAAAAGAACATGCTACAATCCACGGACCCAGAGAAACTTAGTAAGAAGGAGGATCCAAAGAGGGACACAAGAATCTCACTGGGAAGTGAAAATAGAATTTTGTTTGTCAGTTTGTTTGTTTGTTTGTTTGTTTGTTTGTTTGTTTGGAGTGTTTGGACAGGGAACAGAAGGGATCAGGTATTGTGGGGAAGGGAGAAAACACTGGGAGAAATTACTGGCATATATATGGGGACATTTTAGGGATGAGATAGAAACCTAGTACAATGTAAATGTCATGGAATCTATGTGAGCAACCCTAACAAAGACTTCTAGTAATGAGGCATACAGACACTGAACTAGCCATGTTCTGTAACCAGACAAAGCCTCAAGTGGAAAGACTGGGACACAAACCCAGCCACAAAATCTTCAACCTACAATTTGTCCTGCCTGAAGAGAATCCTGAGACCAGAGCCTAGCAGACTTATCACCAGAGAGACCAGAGAGACTTCATCCAGCAAGTGATAGAAGCAGATAGAGAGCCCAACAGCCAAACATTAGGTGGAGTTTGGTAAGCTCTATGAGAAGGGAATTAAAGGACCCGAGGAACCAGTAGGATCAGGGACACCATAAGGACATGACCCACAATTCACTAGCACTCATGGTCACTCACAGATATAGGAAGCCTGTAGTGGTCTGATGTAGGCCCTCTACATATATGTTATGACTGATTAGCTTGATGTTTTGTGAGATTCCTGACAGTGGGCGCGAGTGTTATCGCTGACTCTCTTTTGTGTTTGTGGGACCCTTTTTCTCCTACTGGCTTGCCTCCTCCAACCTTGATGTGATGGTATGGGCTTGGTTCCATTGTAGTTTGTTATGACACATTTGTCTGATGTCCCTAGAAGGCCTGCTCCTTTCAGAAGGGGTAATAGGAGGATTTGATCTGGGAAAGAGGGGAAGTATGGGGGAGAATTGGGGAAAGTAGAGGGAGAAAAAACTACACTATGGATGTAATATATGAGAGAAAAATAAAAATTTTTTAAAATTAAGTGAAAAAAAAAAAAAGAAAAGAAAAAGCCACATGTTCTGTTACTATACCCATGATCAGTTTCTGTAACCATGGAAAATACATCCCATGCTAATTGATCATTATGATTCATTAGTGAAATGGCTATCTTACCAAATCAATCTACAGATTAAACATAATTACCATGCAATTTTAAACATATATTTTCACAAAAAGTAAAAAAATAAAAAAGAATCTCCAACTTCCTATGGACACATACACACACACACACACACACACACACACACACACACACACACAAACAGGATAACTAAAACAATTATGAATATTAAAAAAACAGCAGGGCTGGCAGTTGCTCACATCTTTAATCCCAGCACTCAGGAGGCAAAGCCAGGCAAATCTCTGTGAGTTCGAGGCCAGCTTGGTCTATAGAGCAAGATCCAGGAAAAGAACCAAAACTATGTGGAGAAACCCTGTCTCAAAAAATCAAAACAGAAAAAGAAAGAAAGAAAGAAAGTAAGGAAGGAAGGAAGGAAGGAAGGAAGGAAGGAAGGAAGGAAGGAAGGAAGGAAGGAAGGAAGGAAGAAAACATTCTGAAGATAACACCATCCTATGTTTCAAGGTGTTTTACAGAGTTATAGTAATAAAAACAGTATGATACTGTTACAAAAGCAGACATGGTAGTCAAGGAATAGAACTGAAGGCCAAGATACAACTCAGCACATCTATAGCCACCTGATTGCTAAAAAAAGAAGCCAAAAATACACACTGGAGACAATAAAGCTTCTTCAACAAACGGTGCTGGTCAAATTGAATAGCTGTGTTTAAATGAATGAAATATGTCCATTACTCTCATCCTGTACAAAACTTAACTCCAAATTGATTAAGGATCTTACAAAAAGGTCACATACCCTGAAGGTGACGGAAGACAAATAACAGAATAAGTATGAACTCAACAGCACAGGAAATGACGTTTTTAACAGGACCCTGATACCACAGATATTGAAATAAACAATTACAAGGAGGACCTCATGAAGCTAAAACACTTCTGTACAGTAGAGATCACCATCATTCAAGCAGTGTGGAAGCATGCAGGATGATAAAAAATTTACCAATTATACTGACAAAGGGTTTGTATCTAGAATATATAAATACAAAAACATCTCATCATAAAGAAAACAGATAACTCAATTTAAAATTTAGGTATAGAAGTAAAGAGTTCTCAAAATATGAAACACAAATAAATGATTAAGAAATGATTAAAAAGTTCAGCATCCTTAGCCATTAGGGAAGTGCAAATTTACTTTGAGATTTCATCTTACACCTGTCAGAAGGCCCAAGATCAATGAAACAAATGACAGTTCATGATGGAGAAGATATTGAGAAAGTAGACTACTTCTTCATGTTGGGGGAAAGTGTAAACTGATAGAGACACTGTGGAAATCAATGTGAAAGTTCTTCAAAAAGCTTAAAAATCAATCTATCACAGGACCCAGCTATACCACTCTTGGGCATATACTCAAAGGACTCCTTATCTTGCTCCAGAAATAATTGTTCATACAAGTTCTTTGCTGCTCCCTTTATACTAGTTCAGAAACTAGAAACAACTATTTTTATTTTCCATCCAAGATGGATTCACAATGAAAATCTGGTACACTTGCTAGATGGAATATTATTAAGATATCACAAAAAAATGAAATTTCCTAGGATGAGGTGGGAATAGGGGATAGGTTGGGGGGAAGGCTGGGGAGTAGGAGGAGGGAGGAGAGGGAGATCTGTGGTTGGTATGTAAAATGAATAGAAAATTTCTTTTTTTTTTTGATTTTTTGAGAAAATTTCTTAATAATAAAAAATAAATAAAAATGAAATTTACAGGTAAATGGATGGAGCTGGAAACCAATACCCTGAATGAAGTAACCAAGACCTCAAAAAAACAAACACTGTGTGTTTTCTTTGTATGTGGAGTTTTTTAAATCTGCAGATATATGGTTTCACTGAGAGCACTCAGAGGTTAGGCAGCTAGTGAGAGACCAGGGAAGAAAAGAGAATTGTCCAAGAAAGGGGTTATAGAATTTATTGTTATAAAGGAATAAAGAGGAAATTAGAGTAGGAGAGTTAAATGGGGAGGAAGGAAGAAGTGCAGGGTAAAGGAGATAATATGAGGAGACACAGCTAACACTAAAGGCCTTTTGAAAGCCATATGGTTACCTACTACTGTATAAGTTTCCTAATACACGTGGAAGGAAATTAAATGGAGTTGCTATGTAAGGGAAGAGAAAATGCCCCAGCTAGACATCTTATGACACCAAGTAAAACCTCTAAGTGTCAGGCATGGGTTTCATTTTGATGATATGTTGACCAGAGGGATCCCATAAGTCCCCTTAACATTATAGGCCATTGCCAATGTTACTGTCTATCCTCCACAACCTGACAAGTAAGGCCCTGTTGCTGAGGATACCACTTACTTATGTCTAAACACCGAGAAATTGAACTGGTATGCAGCTAGAAGCTTCACTCCTACAATTAGTGTTCATGGTATTGGAAGGTACTATTGTGCTAATGGAGGAGAAAAGTAATCAACAGTATCACCCAGATACAAATCCTGGGAACTATAACAGGAACTGGCATAAGACAGTAAGACTGCTGCAATGGTGGTTCAAATGTTATAAGAAAACCAGCAACTTCTTTTTGTTGGACTTCAGGCTCATTTTATGAACTGCAATACATACCTGGCATACAATAGTGGCTAAGGAGCTTAATAGATAAGCCATGGATCCTAGAGATAGATATGCTACAATCAGTCTGTTAAATGCACATAACAATAAAATGATCTCTAGTATCATATTGTTATACACATAGATTGGTGTATCACTTGGCCCTCATCAGAGAACCTTCTTGAAGTAGATGACAATTAACACAGGCACTCACAACTGGACAATGTGCAAAGGGTGAGAAATTTGGAAGTACTTAGGCCAACAGGAAATGTCTTCATCAAATGCCTCCATTTCAGGGGTCTTCATGGAAGAGGAGGCAAAAAAATTTTAAGAGCCAGAGGTGGTAGATGGCTCCAGGGAAACAATACCGTCTAGACACAGCAGGACTGATTGATGCACATGTGAACTGACAGAGATCGCACTCATAAGACATGTGCACATTCAAGCCAGAAAACACCCCAACATGAAGAAGGGGAAGTGAGCAGAAAATCCTACCCATAAATGAGAAACTATTTGCAACTGATACCTGATGGGAAAAGACAGTTTTCTCCAGTTGGTAAATCAACCACACTCCACTGAAAATTCCAGGTCCAGGAAAAGTTGACCAACACAGGACTGACTCCAGGCTTTTTATGTGCTTTTTATTTTGTTCAATTTGGTATTTTTGTTGAAATTTTGATTTTGTTTGTTTTTATTATTTTCTTTTAGTGTGTGCACGCAAGAGAGAGGGCATATAATTGGGTCAGTAGGGATGTTAGAATGTTCTAGAAGGGGTTTTCAGGAGAAAGAATCTGATCAAAATATAGCGTATAAAAAAGTTTCAAGGCAATAAATATAAAACATATTGGAAGAGAAAAACACTGGGTGAATCAAAAGACCTGCCTTTTAAATCTATGGGTAATTAAATAAAAACTCTAGTCCAGGTATGTGAAACTCCTTATGAGTTATTACTTAAGAAGGCCTAATGATCCATGAAATAACACTTACTCTTAACATTGACCTTGAATATTTACCAGAACTAGATCATTAAACCCTATTGCTGAAGATGTGACATAGCTTGTTTGTATGATATAGACAAATTAAGGCAGAACTGAACTGGATACCTCTTTACTGTTGACTAGTTTTCATAGTATAGGACGGTACTGTAAAGGCTATTGTGTAGCAATACAGGGTTCAAGACACTAATGGTCTTACTTACCTTTAGATCCTATGGGCAACTGTATCAACCAGTCAGGGAGATATCACCTGTTGTACAATAATGTCACAACTGTTACAAGGATGGATAATTGCTCTCTGACTGTATTTGAGACCTACTCCAAAGGAGAAAGCCCATAACTGACATTTTAAACTCTATAAAAATAATATGGAACCAGAAAGCATAGGACACTGGGCAGGAGAAAATGTAATTCTGAGGTTTAGCTCAATGACATGGTACCAAATCACTACTGTCTAATTGTATATGTTTATATCCATAGACAATTACCACTTGTAAGTAGAGGCATCTACTTCTACGGTATTGTGCTAAAAGCATGGACTTTTGCCTAGATAAGTTATTGAAAACAAGTGATAGTTAAGTATTCAGCCTTATAGAAGAAATTTTCATCCTCTTCTCCAAGGCTCAGGGAACATTAGATAAGAGGGGACAGAAAGAGATGGAAAATATGAAGAGGTATGAAATGTCATCTTTGTGGCATAGTAGCCATTGTTATCATAAACTTTCAACAACTATGAGTGACTGTTCTGAGCCTGCACAAGAATGGACCCAACAATGTTTAGACAAGGATGGACAAAGGAATCAAGGGGCTCCTCCCCTCACTGCTAAACTATTTCCTCCAGATACATTCAAAGAAAGAGAGACTCATCGTCTTCAATTGTATATCTGTTGGTGGCCTCACTATATTCCAATGGGTAGTTGCAAGTCAGTATTCACACAAATGGCTTTGATTAAACCAAACAACAAGTCTCTCTCTCTCTCTCTCTCTCTCTCTCTCTCTCTCTCTCTCTCTCTCTCTCTCTCTCTCACACACACACACACACACACACACACACACACACACACACACACACACACTAGTCATAAATATAGGAAATGGGAAGATAGGAAGGATAGGCATGTTGAAAGGAGTGGAAGGGAGATAAGAGAGGGTTGGGGGAGTAACCAGAATGCTCTATACACATGCATGAAATTGTCAAAACCTGACTTAATAAAAAGAATTGTTTGTAGCAATTGAAATGGTTCATCCTGTGAATTTTGAAGGCAAGTGGCTGTACATGCACTCAAAGTTCTCTACAACACTGACATAACTGTAGAAAGTTTAGTGCATTTTAATTAATTCTTCTAATGAGACTGCCTGCAAATTTACTGAGTAAAGTACATTGACAGAATCAAATGGGCTTTGGAAATGAATTTCTTACTGTCCTGCTACCTTTGTAGATTCCCCAGATTCTAATCAAATTTTCTGCAGGTATTTTCAATTACTATTTAAATCATTTTACAGTGTGTTTGCAATGTGTTTCTCACTTAGGAGACAGTCATTGATCTCACCTATCTAAACACTTCACTTTTTTTTTCCTGACTCAATTCTCTCAACTCTCTGTAACTCTAAAATCCTCAGCATATCCTTTGAGATTGAAAAGGAAAACACTCTGTGATGTGTCTTGCTTTTGAATTGTTATTTCACCTCTTCAAAAGGCATACTTCAGGTTCATGCTTAAGAAGAGTATGGAAGTCATAATGATGACAGATCTGAGTAAATGACACTTAGGACATATTTGGGAAATGTAAGGGTATTTCACATGTAGAAGAAAGTGTTGAGCACTTTAGCTTGGACTGTCATCGTGGACATTGCTTTAGTATGAAAACATGGGCTCAGTGTGTAAAACTTCAGAGGACAGGATGAAGATCAATTTGCAAAAGCACAAGGGATGTAGACATAGTATAATTACATTGAAAATGAAATGAATAAAATATGGAATAACTCTCCATGACAATAGCTTTTTAAGCACTGTATGTCTATGTAATTCAACAAACATTTACTCGATTCCAGCAACTAACCCTTTGGCATAGTGAGGGAATGAGGATATAAAGATTAATACAAGACAGAGTTGAGTCAGTTCAGATCTTGGTCTGTGCTCATAGCTCTAGACTTCAGATATCCTTGATTTCTGGAGGGGAGGGCTTGCAGTTCAGGATCTCATTATAATCTGCAGGCTGGGCAATGACTACATCCTAGTGAAGCTCCTATCCCTTCCTCCAGTGGCCTCTGAGAACACTTATCTCTATTTTGTCACTCTGACCCAATGCAAAACACATGCATGGCTTAACTTCATTTTGTCCTTATGAGATTAAGCCAGGGTAACTTATCAGCAATTTCATAAAGGTCCAAGGATAATAAGTGGATTATTTAAATAATTAAAATTAGCAAGCAGATTTGTGATTCTGAAATGAAAATCTGCAGATCTGACACATCTTATAATGTGCTTTAAAGCAGGCCTTTCAATGCCTAAATGTCCACGCTAAATCATGTGGAGATCTTATTAAAAAATAAAGACTTCTGTTGTGTGAGATAGGGCATGATCTCCCAGGCTATGCTTTGGCTCCTCAAGGCACTCTATTTACCACAACCTGCACACTGATGATTCCTAGATGTCTTCTTAACAAGATTTTAAAGGGGCTTCTTCCTGCCTGTCATCTCCCTGCATCAAATTCAGATTTATCTCAGAGTGCCCCTAAGTACACAGAATCTGCTCAGAATCTAGTTCAGAGTGAGTGGGACACTTAGAAAAAAAGGAATCTCCTTAACACCTAAATGCTGCCAACTTCTCAGGCCATATATATACATACATATATATATATATATATATATATATATATATATATATATATATCAGAAATATTTGGCAGAATGAATGTGTTTTCTGTAATGACTCAATGGTTATTTTAGCCAAAAAGTGCCAAGAAGGTTTTACCTATAATCAGTACTAAAGACAAAACAGAAAACATAGACACATAAATAAAAACCACAATCAAACAAAACGAACTTGATAGTGTCTATTTTAAATTCTTTCTAAATTAAAAGTGGAAAGCTCTCCTTCATTAAAAGTGTATAACATGCCAATATCTGCTCAGTTCTCAGCAAGCCTTGTCCAGATGCTTTAATCGATCACTCATTTTGCTTCTGTTGGAGGTAAAACCTGCCCAGAGTTCCTGTGGTGTTTTCTGAGTCCTCAGAAATAAACTAACACAAAGCACACAGCTCTCCAGAAAGACAAATGTTTTCTTCTGGTAGTTTATAGGCATAGCACACTCTAAATCCACTAGGAAAAATGTATTATCTGAAAAAACATGTATAGAAATACAGAATACTGTCACAACATATTCAACCTTTGTCAAGACAACCTAAGTAATTTATCTCTTACAGTCATAGTCTCTCATTTTCTTACAATGAAAATACCAACAGAAAATGCCTAGACAGTCTATATAATAGGGGGCCCTGAAAGTAAACAGAGTTGCCTTAGAGACTCCTAGCAGTAATGGAGAGGGTGCCTGAATTTATCCTCCCCTATAATCAGATCAGTGACTTCCCTAATTGCCATCATAGAACCTACATCCAGTAACTGACAGAAGCAGATGCAGTGATCCACAACCAAGCACTGGGCTGAGCTCCTAGGCCTCTGTTGAAGTGAGGGAGGAGGTATCACAGGAGCAAGTGAGGTCAAGATCATGATTGGGAAAACCACACACACAGCTGACCCAAGCTGGTGGGAGCTTATGGACTCTGGCCCTGGGGAGTATGCATACATCCTAACTAGGCCCTCTGATTGTGGGTGACAGTTATGTGTCTAGATCTGTTTGGAGATCTCCTGGCAGCAGGACCAGGACTTATCCTGGGTGCATGAAATGGCTTTTTGGAACACATTCCCTAGGGTAGGATATCTTGCTAAGCCTTGACACAGTGGGGGAGGGGCTTGGTCCTCCCACAACTTAGTATGCCAGACTTTGTTGACTCCCCAAGGAAGGCCTTACCCTCTCTAAGGAGTGGATGGGGGATGGGATTTGGGGAGATGGAGGGGGATGGGAGTAGGGGAGGGAGGGGAACTGGGACTAGAATCTAAAATGAAAAAAACCACTTTTTTTTTTTAAATAAATATTTTTTTTAAAGCTATGTTTGTCCTTGGCCTTTTTAATAATTCTGTTCTTGGTGAAGAACTAAGATGCTAGAAATGTTAAAGCCAAATATCTTTCTGTGACCAGACTCCAGAAATATGAGAAAGAAGGTCTTGTTTTCCCTATTTATCTTCCTGTAACTGAGCACCACTGCCTCGAAACTATGTGAGAGGTCATGACTGAAACTGAGAAGAAACACCAGAAACCTGCAGGATAGACTGGTGATCACGCACATTTCACCTTCAATTTGGCCCTAAATTCTATAAAACTAACCTAGACTAGGTAGGGGCTTAATGGCATGATGTTTTGGGGGATCCACTCCTTCTACACAAGAACTCTGCATTCTTTAAATTGGGCACCCACCCATGAATCAACCTTCAATAAAACCCTTTTCTAAACTCATCCTCTCATTGTCTGTGTGGGTCATTCTTCAGGAAGCCACTGACTCTGTGAAGGATGTTTGTGATCACAAACAGCAGCAGGTATCCCAATTCCTCATTTAAAAGCCCACCCAAAGAAAAAAAGAGTCCATTGAGCTTAAAGACACACTACTTTTCTCAACTCACTTCCATGTCCAACTGCAGTTTCTGGTTTACATTTATTAAACTGTGTGGTTCATTCCTTGTCCTTCACAGTGCTGAGAAAGTCTTCTCTGTGGGGATATTCCACATTTTACTACATCTGTAGAAATTAGGTTACATATGTTTATGATTCTGTGATCTATTCAGATGTTGTATGTGTCTTTCGCTGGCGGTCTTCACTCTGGAAGCCTAAACATCCAGGGATCCACAAAGTCAACCAAAACAACAACATCAACAAAAATATTCAAATGATTAATCAAATATAAAGACTATTGACCCATAATAGAGAATAGGAAAATAGGGAAAGTTTATCTCTACTTACCATAAATGAGGACACAGCTGAAATCAGTGGAACTCATCTCAGCTGATTTCTGTGGTGGCCTAAGAGGCTCAAATAAAAATTGTAAAATCTCTATTCTAATAACAACTAGAATGTAAAAAAGATAGCATGAGGTTCCCACAAATGCTATGGCTGAAATGATTGTATCATTCTCTGTCATGCTTGATTGTTGTCACTTGGAATCCTGCTCTTTTCTGAAAGGAAATGTTGGGGGAATAGAACTGGGGGAGAGAGAAGGTGTGGAAATGCTGAGAGGAGTGGAGGGGAGAAAACTGTGCTTGGGATGTATTGTATGAGAGAAAAATCTATTTTCAATTAAAAATAAATAAAAATACAAAAAATAAGAAATTAAAGACTCACCAAACTTTGTTTTTAAAAAATTAGCATTCATATGGAGTTTATTAAAATTCCATTGGTTTAGGAAATGTTCGGGAAAGTGGTCATATTTCATAAACCAAAGTATTTTTTAAGATAAGTTTACAATGAGGAATTCAATCTTGTGGTAGTGCAAGCTACACAAAATAATTGACTTCTGAGAGACAAGCAGACACAAGTAGGTCCGCAGCGGTGGCCCGCAGAGGTAGACGGGCCCGGTGGCAGCGGCCAACAGGGACATATAGGCCCAGCGGCAGCCAGCAGAGACATACAGACCCGGTGGCGGCCCGCAAAGGTAGATGGGCCCAGCAGCAGTGACAAGCAGAGGTAGGTAGGCCCGCGGCGGCGGCGGCAGCCTGCAGAGACATACAGGCCCGTTGGCAGCCCGCAGAGGCAGACAGATCCAGCAGCAGCTGACAGGGACATACAGGCCCGGCAGCGGCGGAGACAAGCAGACGTAGGTAGGCCTGTGGCAGCAGACCGCAGAGGTAGACAGGCCCAGGGACGGAGACAAGCAGACGCAGCTTGGAACAGGGACGCCCCTAACCCCAACACCTGGGGAAGAAGCTATCTCCGTGGGTCGGAACCAGAACAAATCTGAACACTCCGTCTGAGGACAACCCAGAGCCCAACTGTTGATCCTGTGAAACCCAACAACTTGGAGGTGTTGGCGAGACTACCCTGCTCAGGTGAAACCCATCTGGGAGAGGATTCAGATGCCTACAGTTTGAAGTCTGAAGAAACAAGATCAGCTGAGGAGTTGACAAATGAACAAAACGTGACTTGGGAACACAGAAGAAGGCGCTACCCAGCCACCAAACCAGATCACCAGAATCATAAGTATATAATTCACCGACTGAAATCAGCTGTCCCTGAAGAAACAGGCCAAGACTAAAAATTAGAACAAGAGAGGCACTCTCAGACACAGACACCACCTGCACCACACAGAGGAAGAGATGAGTAGACACCAGTGCAAAAATACAGGCAACAACATAAAGACCTATATGGCAACATCAGAACCTAGTGATTCTACACCTGCAAGACCTAAACATACCATGACAGAAGAAACAGAAGAAATCAACCCTAAAAATGACTTTAAGAAGATGATAGAGGCCCTTAAAGAAGAAATAAAACATTCCCTCAAAGAGGAAATAAAAACTTTCCTTAAAGAGGAAATGAAAAACTACCTTAAAGAGGAAATAAAAACTTCCCTTAAAGAGGAAATGAAAAAATCCATTAAAGAGGAAATAAAAAAAACTCCCTTAAAGAAATGGAAGAAAAACGAACAAAAAATGGGAAGAAATCAAATCAAGCCAAGAAAAAGCAATTAAACAGATGAAAGAAACATTCCAAGATCTGAAAAATGAATTTGAGACAATAAAGAAAACACATGCTGAGGGAATGCTGGAAATAGAAATCCTGACTAAACAAACAGGAACTACAGAAACAAGCATAACCAACCAATTGCAAGAGATGGAACAGAGAATCTCTGACACGATAGAGAAAATAGATTCGTCAGTCAAAGAAAACACTAAAGACAAAAAAGTCGTAACACAAAACGTCCAGGAAATTTGGGACACCATGAAAAGACCAAACCTAAGAATAATAGGGATAAAAGAAGGAGAAGAATACCAATTCAAAGGCACAGAAAATATATTCAACAAAATCATAGAAGAAAACTTTCCTAACCTAAAGAAAGAAATACCTATGAAGATACAAGAAGCTTACGGAACACCGAATAGGCTGGATCCAAAAAAAAAGTCCCCTCGCCACATAATAATCAAAACACTAAACACACAGAACAAAGAAAAAATATTAAGAGCCGCAAAGGAAAAAGACCAAGTAACATATAAAGGCAAACCCATCAGAATAACACCAGACTACTCAATAGAGACTATGAAAGCTAGAAGATCATGGACAAATCTCATGCAGACACTAAGAGACCACGGATGCCAACCCAGACTATTATACCCAGCAAAACTCTCAATCACCATAGGCAGAGTAAACAAAATATTCCAGGATAAAACCAGATTTAATCAATACCTGTCCACAAACCCAGCCCTACAGAAAGCACTAGAAGGGAAAATTCAACCCAAAGAAGCTAAACACATCCATGAAAAATCTAGCAATAGATAATCCCACACCAACATACACCACAGAAGGACAACACAACACAACCACAAAAAATAACAGGAATTAACAATCACTGGTCATTAATATCCATCAATATCAATAGTCTCAACTCACCTATAAAAAGACACAGGCTAACAGAATGGATAAGAAAACAGAACCCATCCATTTGCTGCATACAAGAAACACACTTTAACTTCAAAGACAGACACTACCTCCGAGTAAAGGGCTGGGAAAAGGCTTTCCAAGCAAAGGGACCTAAGAAACAAGCTGGTGTAGCTATCCTAATATCTAGAGAAAAAGGATGTTTCAAAAGAGAAGAAGTCTTGTGGCAATGCCTCAGTGGTCCAGGTAACTACCAGAACTCGGAAATTCGCGATGGAGACTAAGGCAGCAGAGACGAAACACATAGATGTACATACAGGAAATAATAAAGAAAAAGTCAGTAAAGCCAAGAACAAAAGAAAGGTGGATGCTGAAGCCCATCCGTCAGATGAGCCTGTGAACGAGGAACCAGTGACAAAAAAGAAAAAAAAAGATGGAAAGCAAATCCAAAAATAGTACCGAGGTGCCAAAGGATGACAGCAAGACGGAGGAGACTAAGGGGGACAATAAAAAGCAAAATACTTCCATTAAAAAAGGTGCAAAGAAGAAACCTCAAAAAGGTAAATCAAGTAAGAAAGGCAGCAGACCTGCTCAGGAGACACAGAAGGAGCCTCCTTCCTTGGAGCTGGCTCAGGAGGAGGTCTCTTCTGCTCCTGCGCTCACTCAGGTGGTGGTCACCCCTACAGGCTCTACTCAGCCCGGGCTTCCTTCTCCCATGGATATTGCTCAGACTGGGCCTGCTCAGATGGAGCTGCCTTCTCCCCTGGAGCCTCCTCAGAGGGAGCCACCTCCTCCCCTGGAGCCTGCTCAGAGGGAGCTGCCTTCTCCCCTGGAGCTTCCTCAATGGGAGCCACCTCCTCCCAGGGAGCCTCCAAAGATGCAGCAACCTCTTCCCATGAAGCTTACTCAGATGGAACAGCCTCCTCCCATGGAGCCTAATCAGATGGAGCCTCCTCCTCCCATGGAGCCTGATCAGATGGGGCCGCCTCCTCCCATGGAGTCTCAGCAGGGACATTGTCAGAAGAAGCTGCTTTGTCCTTTGTACCATGCTCAGGTGGAGGTTGCTCAGACAGGGCCTCCTCACATGGGATCTGTTCAGAAGAAGCCTCCTGCTGTCATGGAGCCACCTCTTCAAGTGAAACCAGTCACCAAAATGTCTTCTCCCTGAAAAGAGAGTACCAAGGAGAAGTCTGGCATGCGGAGTGAGGTGGTGCGGCAGGAGCAAGTCCTTATTGAAGTTGGCTTAGTGCCCGTTAGAGATAGCCAGCTTCTGAAGGGAAGCAGGCACACACAGAATCTTCCAAAGGGAAACTTAAGAAAAGACGAGACACCCAAGGACCAAGAAATTGGCTCTGATCGGGAAGGAAATAAAATGGCCCCTCTCAAGAAAGTGGGAACAGAGGAAGCTGGCAAGAATCTAGCTACACTTGCTGCTCCCAAGGAATCTACCAGTGTCTTATCCTCGGAACAAAACTCAAATGGGTCAGGTGGTGAAACGTTACATGCTAAGTGTCAGACTGGTTCAGCTGGGCTTTGTGAAATGGAAGTGGACACTGAGCAGGCCCAGTGTCCCTGTGAAAGCCTCAGCACCCGAACCGGCGTCACCATTGCCTCCTGTCCCATCACTAACCGTAACGGCCTCGCCTCCTTTCACTTTGGCTGAAAACGAGTCACCGGACATTGATGAAGACGAAGGCAACCACAGCCATGATGGAAGTGACCTGAGTGATAATATGTCCAAGGGAAGTGATGATTCTGGGCTGCATGGGGCTCGGCCAGTGCCACAAGAAGCAAGTTCAAAAAGTGGGAAGGAGGGGTTGGCAGTTAAAGTAACCGAGGGAGAGTTTGTTTGTATTTTCTGTGATCGGTCTTTCAGAAAGGAAAAGGATTACAGCAAGCACCTCAATCGCCATCTGGTTAATGTATACTTCCTTGAAAAAGCAGCAGAGCGACAGGAGTAGTGAGCCGGCAGGTGGAGGGCGGCTCGTCACAGTTTGTAAGCAATGCCTCACTTTTAGTTTAAGGCAGTAGACACACACAAGCTCGCTTTAATTAGTGTCCAGTACTGATTTTTAAGTGACATTATTTCCTTAGGACTGTATGTGTTACCTAGTGACTTGCAAAAACCTTAGCAAATCCTAGGGAGTTAATGTTAGAAAACAGATACTTAATCTGTTAGCTTGTGCAGTGCAGTGAAGAAAGGCGGGATGGTAGGTGACATTCTCCGGGGTGTCTACCTGTGTGGAACCGGTCGGGTGTTCTGCCCTTTTCACTTCACTTGCTATTTTTAGTTCCTTGTTTAGGTTGATAAAAATTGGCGTAGCAAATTACTTGAAGAATTTGCCTGCTTTATATAAGTAAAGTTAGCACGTTAAGGTTTCTTTAGAGATGAGAAAAGACATTTAAATTGAAGAAAAATTCTTTCAACAGTGGACATTGTATCTGTCCAGGTAATTGCTTCCTGACTTATGGTTGATATTTTGTGCTTCTATGTTAATCATTATGAAAAGTGATTTTTGGTGGGTTTTTAATTTTTTTTTTATTTTGGTGCTTTACTGGCTTAAGATGTTGCACATGGTTTTTTGTTTTTCTTTTTTAACCTATGCAGTTAATCCCCCCCCCCCCAGAGATAGCATTGTGTTTAATAGTAACACTTTATACATATATGCATATTATTTTTTTTCTTTTTGGGGGTTACTTTTAGGCTTGTTTGCAAAAGGGCAATTTTTATTTGCTGCAGTTGTCTTTTTTGCAGAACAATAGTGTGTGCAAGTTTATGAGCAGTGGAACATGCAGGTTCAATCCATTGTTTTTATTTTTTTAATCTTAACCTCTTGATCTATGCCAGAAGCAGTTTCATGTAAGTTATTTTTTTTTTTTTTTTTTTTTTTTGGTTTTTCGAGACAGGGTTTCTCTGTATAGCTTTGCGCCTTTCCTGGAACTCGCTTGGTAGCCCAGGCTGGCCTCGAACTCACAGAGATCCGCCTGGCTCTGCCTCCCGAGTGCTGGGATTAAAGGCGTGCGCCACCACCGCCCGGCTCATGTAAGTTATTTTGATGGTGAGCATATGTGTAATTCTACAGCTCTCCAGGTCTAGTTTTTGTAGTAAGCCACTAGATCCCATATTGAACACAATTTAATCTCAGTATCAGCCATTAGAGTTTTTTTACTTTGCTGTTTCTAGCTTATTTCTTACAGAGTGAGAAGTCATTCCTTGAAGAGTTTCTTTTTTCAATAGATGGTTGATGTTGGGATGGTTACTCAAATCAAGTAATGAGTGATGAACTCCAAGTCATCCTTGGAAATAGCAAATCTGTACCCCAACATAATTATCCTTTAAACTAGAGAATATCACTTGTGAGAAAGCCATCATGGCCACATGGCTGATCTAGAGTGGAGTGCTGAGTTCTGGCAAACAGCTACATCTTTCTTCCAGTGAGTACCTGAACAGGACTGATGTGAATTATGTACAGTCCAGATTTTAAGAATCATACTTTCTCAGGGATTTCCACAAACTAGTGGGTGTCCTCGCTGCCCCTGTGAGACAGCCTCTGTACGGGAGAGGCCTCACGTGACTTTGTCCCTGGTGTTCCTCTGGGGACACCTGTGTGAGAAACTGCATGTTCCAGAACCAGCTCTCGTGTCCTTTGGCCAATGCAGGAGTGTGAAATAGTCCTACGTGGGATTTTCTTACTGGTAGTAAACAAGGATGATCCCAATCGGGAATCGTGACATTTTTTTTTTTTTGATGGTCATGTTCTGTTTTTAAATAACCTCTGTGTATTTCATTTATTTTCTTTTACCTGGCGATCTCTGAGCAGGCTTCAGATTTTGACAGTTGATGAAAGATACGACAAGCATTAATGTGTGGGTGAAAAGCTTGGTGAAATTCTGAGTGAAGTTTTAGTTAAAGTTGGTTGAACTTGGAATTGACTGGGAGGCCAAAGATTTAAAAAGCAGAAGATTCTCTCAAGACACAAGTTGTGTGATAATAGTGTGTTTTGTGTGTGTGAATGAGAATTTGTAAATGTTGAATTCTAGGCTCCAACAATCATTGTCAGTGCAGATCAAGCTGCAAGTATTTATGTTTTAAAACTTAAATTATAAAGCTAGTTATGTCTTTCTAACAACTAGTTTTAATGTTTATGAGCATATTTTACCTACATTACCTTTTCAGGATGTTGAGAAAGATGCATCACAAGCACAGGCTGGAGGCTGGGGGCTAGATGGTTTTGAGGAAGAGGTCTTGGTGGACTCTTTCATAGAGCAAAGGGAAGCAATGCCTTCTGGGAATTGAGCTAAGTTTTAATCTAGTCTTTAAGATTAGAAGTCAAAAACAAAAATATTAAGGAAATGAAAACCTAATTGATCTTTGAAGCATTGTTATGTGGAATTGAGTGGGACTTTTGAGGCCTTTCTTCCAGAAAACAAGGACTTGGTTGTCAGGTCTATATTAGGCCTAAACCTTGGTGCCATGTATTTGTACTTAAATCATTTCAATGGAAAGTGTCTTAGTGATTGGAACTTCTAGTGCAGTTTGGAGTTCTTCCATTTGAAAAAAAAATTGCATGGGATTGTTTGAATCTTCTTTTCTAGTCCCTCTCCATCACCACCCTCAGAGTCTGAAGGTAGATTTTTCTCTTGATAAAGGAACAAAAAAAGTGAACATCTTGTTTGTAAATTGGTATCTAGTAACTAATGGTAAACTTGAAATGGTAGAATTCTTTAAAGCCTAATTCTAGGTAGCCTTAGAAAATATATCTTAATTATTTTTGAACCTGTATTTACCTTGTTTTTTTTTCATATATCTTAAGTTATATTTTCTTTTTCAGAGCTGCTTCTTATTTGGGGCTACTTTTTTTTTTTTAAATTGAGGCGTAATTCATAAAAGGGTACATTGTTTTGATGAGACTTTTTACAACTGTGGCTGGATGTCTTTCTTTAGTCTTCCAAGAAGGGCTATTTTACTTTTTTAGAGTTACTTTTTAAAGTCATGAGGTCAACAACTTGGACTACTATGCATGTAAGTGCTAATGCAAATTAAAGCCCAAGTTGACCTCCAACAGCAGTTCATTCTATGTTGACAGTGAGAGAACACTTTGCCTGTTAGGATACTGTTACTCGTGGACTGAAATGCTGAAGAAACCCCTCCCCCTATTTTGTTTTTTGCAAAAATCAAGGTATATTCTAGGGTTTCCTGGTTGACTTCAACAGATAAACTGAGCTGATAGTCTTAGTTCAGAAATGATCTGAATGTAGATTTACAGTCTACGCGTAGAGCTGGCTAAGTGAGATCGCTTTCACAGTTCTGCATGTATCCCATCGGCTCCCCATTAGTTACTGAACTCTTAAAATTGGTATTGTAACATTACCACAATGTTTTGCGCCAATTTTATAAACTTTACAGTGCAATATGTGTTCCTTTTCTGAGGCAAACCAAAGGTATATTTCTCAAGGTTCTGCTGCTATCAGCAGCATTGATAGAGGATCTTTTATACATTTGTAATAGATAGAAATAAACCAGACTGCAGTTTTTGTTTTTCTTTTTTTGAAAATTTAAACCATGTACCAAGTTTCTGGTCAAGATTGTGTAGGATAAGTTAAACATAATTGCATTCTATTAACCAATATGAGTGTATCTCTTATGCATATAGTTACATTGAAATAAAGTTCTAAAAAGCAAAAAAAAAAAATTGACTTCTAAGGTTTTCTGGAGAGCATTGTATATGGAAATTGGATATGTTCAATATGTTCAATGTACAATGTATAGTTGTGTAAAAATATCCTTATATAACATAGCACCATGGACAATGAATATGCATATATATATATATGAATGAGGTTGTTTGTGTTAATAAAATCACCTGTGCATTTTCTGAAGTTTAAATTTTTAACTGCTCTATCTCATAACCAATCAATAATTATTGCAACAAGCTACCAATTTTGTTTTGTAGTAAAATTTTATTCAAGATCTTAAAGGAAGAGAGATTCTTTGTTCAAATGAATCCTAACAACTGTTTGTTTTCATTTGTTTTAAGAAGAAGCATTAAAATAAGTGTGTGCTTCTTTACAAAGATGTGATGTGAACAGCTGTCAAAGAAACTCAGAAGAGTGCTACCATGGAGCACAAATCTAAAATAGGTTCTTGAGAGAAGAGAAGTTGCATAGATACAGCATACAATTTCTAAACTGATTCTGACACACAGATTTAGCTGGACTTAGGAATCATAGAAAACCCCAAAGGGTCACTCAGGCAAGTCCCTATGTCCATGGGAGCATAGAGCAGAGGAAGGGCTCAGGCTGGGCAGGTTGTTGAGAAGGGAGCCTTCAGAACTTGAGGACTGGTATAAATACCCCTTCATTTGAAACATACAAAATTGTTGGGTTAGTTCTCTCGGTGAAAGTCAAGAACAAAAGGTGTAGCAGGGAGGAAGGCATGAAGTTGCATAATGCTAAAAGCATCACTCAAAGGTCATAGAAAAACTATACCTTTGATTTCAAAGTGGCAGGATCCATGAACCAAGAGGTGTAGAGACTACTTTATACCTAATTTGAACAATTAAAACAACTGTATTTATTTGCCAATTAAATGTAAGAGATATTTAAGAAAGTATTAAACAAACTAATCCAGATAAATGATAACTCTTAACACAAAGAATTATAAATAAGGGGTGGAACTGAGACTCCATGTGTCTTAATTACTTTTCTTGATGCAGTTATAAAGTAACATAACAAAAGAGATTTAAAGGAGAATGGAGTTTATTTAGGTTTACATGCTTATTGATCTACAGATGGAAAATTTGAAAAACTATTTTAAAAGTAGAAGGGACAAAAACATTATGATAAATAAACTTAACAGCATAAGGACCATCATTAAGAAAATCTAATGAATTCAGGAGGCGGTGGCACATGCCTTTAATCTTGGCACAAAGGAGAAAGAGGCAGGTGGATCTCTATTAGTTTGAGGACAGTCTGGTCTACAGAGTGAGTCCTAGGACAGCCAAGGCTATCCAGAAAAACAATGTCTCAAAAAAAATCTGATGGACACATTTCAGTAATATGAAAATATATAAAGATCTTAAGAAATCAGAAAAAAAGAAGTTGCCATGCAGGTAGATACTATCAAAAAATTGATTGCATAGACATTAAACTATTCAAATTAAATAATTGACAATGTTAGACTGAAGGAGTTCTGTAGGACAACAATTGGCTTCTTTCATTGTTCTTGGGTATGCTACTTCATTGGTTGATGTAGACATGACATAAGTTAATTCATTATAACATTTCAAGGACAGTAAATTCAATCAACCAAAGGAAAAAGAAAAATGAGGAAAAACACATGGGATTACACAACAGAGACTACAAATTGAAAATAAGGGGCTAATACCCCTCCCCACACTCTTTGTTACAGCCAGGGACTTTTCTTGTTTTATTTTGATAACATGAATGCAAAGTGTTGTATCTGTCTGGATGTACAAAAGACAAAGATTTCTTTGTGTCTTTGCAACTCCTTAGACAATTGTCTGTGGCATACATTACATTCTGGATTAATATGTATTCCACAAAAGTAAGCAAGGTTTTCTTTCTCTTCTACCTTTGTGCAAAGTTTCCTGGGTTACTGGGAGATGTTTTTAATTACATTTCTTCCACACCCTGTCAATGACAATAGGAAATTTGGAAATTTCTCAACTAACAGACAAGCTGTATACTTCAGCAATGCAAATCAGAGACTTTAAACTGTGAATTAAACATGAACAAATCTCTTGTAGCTCTCTGCTCTTTTTCAATACTGACAAGATGGACTATGCCTTCAATGTGAAGATTTTATTGTTGAATAATAGTAAATAATGGTAACAAAGGTTTCAAAAATCATATATACAGTTTAAGAATATAAGAAGGTAGGGATAAGAATATTGCCTGCAAAACATTATTTTGTTTAAATTTCTCTCTCTCTCTCTCTCTCTCTCTCTCTCTCTCTCTCTCTCTCTCTCTCTCTCCTCTCTTCTGCCTTTACCTCTCCTTTTCTCTTCTCCTTCTCTTTCTCCCTCTGCCTGTCTGTTGTGAATGGGTATATAATCATACATCAGTCAAAAGTTAATTTTTTATTTGTACAAAAGAGCACATTTATTATTTATATAACTGCAACTCTGCTGTGGGATAATGCTTTTGTAAACTTTAAATATTTGTCACTCAAATTGGTTTAATAAAGCACTGATTGGCCAGTAGCCAAGCAAACTAAGAATGCTGGGAAGAGGAAGGGCAGAGTCAGGAGTCACCAGTCAGACACAGAGGAAGCAAGCTGAGAATGTGGAACTAAGAAAAGGTACCAAGCCACATGGCTAAACATATATAAGAATTATGAGTTAATTTAGGTGTAAGAGCTAGTCAGTAATAAGCCTGAGCTAATGACTGAGAAGTTGTAATTAATATAAACTTCTGTGTGGTAATTTGGGAAGTCGCTGTTGGGCATTTGGGAGTTGTTGGTGGAACAGAAACTTTTGCTCACAGAACTCCTAAACATATCTCATCCCAAGGAGATAAATTGTTGGCCATTATATGTTATATATCATTATTATCAAAACTGATTTAGGCAGCCAGAACTAAAGTGGAGAAATGAGACAGGGAATTTGATAACCCTCCTTTTAAAAATTCCACATTCTCCTTTCTTTGCTGTCTCCATCCCACTGTTATTTGCCTGTGCTTTTCCTTCTGAGCCTCAGCTGACTGGAAAACGGCACTGATGTTCTAGATGGGCTGTTTCCCTTGTCAGTGCATTTACCTGCAGAGAAGGACAAGGTTTGTGGCTTAACTGGTAACGATACTTCTATTTCTGTGGACACATCTTTGAGTCCTCTTGACTAAACTTGACCTTACTTTGTGTCCTAGAGCACACTCCCGTAACTGAGTCCCTTAATATGAACACATTACATACTAAGTATTATAACTCTAACTATAAAATGTAATTGTATAACAAAATGGAGAATAACTAAGCTGATAACTTAAAGGAAAATAAACAAACTAATGAATATAGCTACAAAAAAGAAAATGTAAGTGCCCTAGAATTTACATTTCTCCTATTCAGATTCCAGCAAGGTAAAGCTTTGTAGTATAAAAGATCTTCACCCTAAAGAATCTAAGCACCAAGGGAATCCAGGGATTTCTTAAACCCCATAACTAGAGAAAAGCTAAAATCGAATAGTGGTGGAACCTAACTGAAGCATATCTGAAAAGAGAGTGGAAGCAGTTTTAGCCAGAAGAGGAGTGAATTCTCAGTTGATTTCCACATGCAGTGGGTTAAGATCTGAAAAGTCACAAGCATGGACCCAAGGGCAGATGAAAACATTGCTTCAGTCAGATTAATCTTTTCTTCTCTCTTTTCTACCTAGCTTGGGTTGTTCTTGAGCCTATCCAATGCTAAGACAAAGAAAAAGTAGTAGGATGACAAGGATAAACCACATGAACCAAAAGGCTGGGTGTGATGGTAACACGGGACATTTGTCACACCTCATTAATTGCCAGCGTTCATTCAGCTGCTCTGAAAGGTCAGGTAGGTATCTTCTTTTTCTTTCAGCTCTTCTTGTGTGTCTCTCCTAAGTGTAGGAAGAGGGCAGCCTTCCCCTATACAGAAAGACTATTCTTCATTCAGTGACATGGGAGTATATGTGTTGCCTTACCAGACATCAGACAAGCTCTCAAAAGAGACAGGAAAGCAAAAGGAAGGAGAGGAGAGGGGATGGAATGGAAAAGCAAGGGAAAGGAAAGTTGAAAGGACAAGAGAGACTAAGGAAGACAGATAAAGAAAAATAAGTGACAGAATAAAGAAAAATATAGAAATGGGGGAAGGAAGCCGGGCGGTGGTGGCGCACGCCTTTAATCCCAGCACTCGGGAGGCAGAGGCAGGCGGATCTCTGTGAGTTCGAGGCCAGCCTGGGCTACCAAGTGAGTCCCAGGAAAGGCGCAAAGCTACACAGAGAAACCCTGTCTCGAAAAACAAAACAAAACAAAACAAAAAAAAAAAAAAAAAAAAAGAAATGGGGGAAGGAAGAAAAGAAGGAGCTTATTATGCTGATTCTTTAGCTAAATCTTTTTAATTAAATATAACAATCTCTTTGCAAGCTAGCAAACAAGGGAAGGAAGGAAGAAAGGAGTCTACATGGAATTACTACAGAAAGCTAAGAAATTGGAAGGTAAGCATAGAGAGGAAAGCTAGGAAATGTGTAAATTGCTAGAAAATATTGGCCAAGTGACTCAAATCGATAAACTAAGTGTGTCAGTGCCAAGGGCTAGTGATTTCTGCCTATAAATACTTTTATAATATAACCTTGCCATTTCTAATAGATACATTGCTACTTAATTGGGCCATTTCTTTGAAAATTTGTTGTGTACCAATTGGTGATAGCTTAGTAGAGACTGTTGACCTTTTGGTTAGAGTTTAGCTTTTTGTCCTTCCAAGGTTCTCATATACATACATTCTTTTATTAGGGAACATGTGTTTAGGCTTATTCTTTATTCCTTTTCAAGATATAAATGGAGTTGTTGCTGCATAGTTTAAAGGCTAACATCAGAAGCCTGGGTCACATGTCTGTGGAACTATTCTGGGGGAAAGTCTCTAATTCAAATGTCCTATACCTGCAGAAAGAAAAATAAGTTGTGGAATAGAATGCAGTGTCAGTGCTGGATAAACAATCTGATCAATGATAATCAATTCATTGTTTAGGAATCTAGGGGATGGTGAAGCTATTATGATAGATCTATAAAAGAAAACAACTTGTTTACAAAATGCATAAACAAGTTATGTGCAAAATATATTCTTTGTCAATAACTGAAGTAAATGTAGCAACAGGAATAATTAGCACCATGAGAAATAATTTACAAAATAGAGGGTTACCTCATGATATCTCCAGACCTCTAGTAATGAAGCAAGATTGGAGCTAGGTACCTCAGGATAGGTGTGAGAAGAAAAGACATGTAGTAAAACCTACACATTGATTACCAATGTTACAATGGAAACAGATATTCTGGTTGAGAGGAAAATTGGTGTTATATCAAGAAATCAGGAACACTGAGAAAGATAAACAAGATTTCTTGTAGCTGTTCATCAGATCACCAAACTGACCAGGTAAAGGAAGACAGGGCATCTGAAAGTGAGATGAGTGTGTGCAGGCCAGCTGGCCAACTTCCAGAAGTTCAGAGAAATAGAGAGATATCACTGTCAATCTTTAGTATATTCTTCTTTGATTCAACTAATCAGTCATCATTTAATATATTCTTCTTTGATTCAACTAATTTTAAGAGACTAAATTGTAAGTAGGAACAGCTTCTACAAAATCTCCACCTATTTCAGGAAAAAGACTACCTCACATGCAATGAGCTAAACATGAAGTAACCAAGATAGACTTCAGATCCATATTGGTATCTGTGATAGCAGTAGGTTCTCTAGTAGATCTACCACTTAGCCACATGGATGTGAGCATACAGGGAACATAGTTTTATTAGCAACTATGAAGACATCTGCAAGTTCAGCAGTACCAATGGCAGCCAGACCTACTCAAAGAAGTCAGAAGCAGAATGGAGGTTATGGGGCTTCAACCACAATTAACTTGGCCAGTTGTACATGATCATCTCCATGACTGAGTCAGAGAAACAAGAACAAAGTATGTGGTCCCTCCATTGACTCATCTTCTGTGTTAGTCAGGGTTCTCTAGAGTAACAGAACTTAGAATACTAAACATATAATAGAATGAATCTCTCTACATATACATGTATATGTAGAGAGATTCATTCTGTTTTATGTTCATAATATATACATGATATATATATATATATATCACCATATATTTTATTTAATCTCACATATGAAGGGGATTTATTAAAATGACTTACAGGCTGTGGCTCAGATAACCCAACAATGGCTGCCTATGAACAGAAGGTTCAAGAATCTAGTAGTTGCTCAGTCAAAAAGGCTGGATGTCTCAGCTCATCTCAATATATGCCATAATGCCCCCAAAACTTGGCTCTATTGATAATGAAGGAATGAATTTGACAGTGAGGCAAGAGCAATCAGGCAGAATAAAAGAGTTTCTTTCTTCCATGTTCTTTATATCAGCTGCCAGCAGAAGGTAGATACAGATTAAAGAGGGATCTTGTCATCCCAAAAATTCTAGATTAGAAGTGTGTCTTTTCACTTCAAATGATTTCATTGAGGAAAAAGCCCTCATTGGTATCCCAGGTAATTTGGGTTTTAGTTAACTCAACAACTAAAAATAGCCATCACACCTTGTGATATGTTCAATGAATCAATAGGTGAATTAACCAATCTCAATAGAGATTACCTCACACTTTGTCTAGTTCCTTCCATAAATACTGTAAAAGACCCTAGACAAAAAGCCCAGTGATTTTCCTCCTCCATTGGGGACCCCTTCCATTCCTGGGCATTTTGTATTTTCCTTAGTTTCTCACATTTCTTTAATTTCCTCTACTAAAGCCTGATTTGACTTTGCTCACTACTATTTTCATATCTTAATTCATCATTGGTGTGAGTCTATAAAATCCATCGCAGGTTGCATTTGGGAAACATTAAGCGTTTTGGCTCCGTAGGTCCCTGGGGCATGTTTATATGGCCTGAGAGATCTGCAGATAGACACCAGAAGGAAGGCAAATTTAATGCAGTTGCTGCAATTGTTCTGAGAGTCCACTACCAAGTTTTTCCTCCTTCCTCCCTCTTTCCTTTTTCCTTCTCTACCCCTTTCCCTTTTTTTCTTTTGTGCTTCTTTGCTTAGGAAATTATTTATCTGCAAAGTGAGACCTTAACCACTCTTGAAATTGTGGAGCCAATAACAAAACTGAGCAGCAGTTAAGCAATGAATGATTTTTATTTTATTCTTTGCCAAGAATAGGAATAGTTGTAGACACAAGGGGAAATCAATCTCAGAACACTTGGAGTTGGGATGTTATGCATATAGGCATCCTTTCCTAAAAGCAAAAACAAAGAGAAAAAGAAAAGAAAGATTAGAGTGGGGCAGAAACTTAGCTAGGTCATTTAGGAAATACTCAAAAATGTTTCCTTCCCTCCTTTTTGTCTCACAAACAAAAAGCCTAAATTTTTGTTTGATCTAATTATGGAAGAATCTAGTATTTATAGTATAGGATACTGAGGGATTCAGGGCTCTTCTATTTTCTCTAGTTGTTTACACAAAATAAAGATAGAAGTGTATCCTACCAGAAGGACCTATAATTCTTCAAAATACAGATAAGTTCTCATTAGTCTCAGAAAGGAGAAAAATGCATAACTGATATTTTGGCTTTGTAACATTTGTGTGTGTGTGTGTGTGTGTGTGTGTGTGTGTGTGTGCGCGTGCGTGTGCGTGTGTGTGTGTGTGTGTGTGTGTTTTACAGAAGCATATTTTTATGCCCTTACTTGGAAGATTTTAATATTACCAAACTAAAAAATAATTTAGTTAATTTGTTGTCAGATATAAGCTAGAGACTGCTGCAATTTAGAAATATGGCTGGTTTGCAGATAACATGTCCTGCTATAAAAGCAAACAAAGAAAAACCTGGGGTAATTGCTGAAAGGGTTCTACAGGGGACAGAGTCCAGCTTTAGCAGAGTGGGCAAATCCAATGTCATCATGTCAAATTAACTCTATAAATCCTCTGATTTGGGCTGTTGGATGTGAAGAGGCTTTTGAAAAACTGAAAAAGGTTATCATAGCTCTACCAGTTCTATTTATTCCAAATTCTGAAAACCCCAATATGATTTATATCATACTAATGTTGCATATTGGATACTTTTTACTGTTGGTCGTACACTGAGAGGAAAACACTGGCCTGGATTCATCAAGGCTTATTGTCTGTGAAAATTCATCCAAAAAATAAAGTAAAATAAATTTAAAAACTCTAAAAAGTGGGTGTTTATGTCTGGAGTGAACTGTGCTCATGCATGAGCTGTCAACAGCTTTCAGGGCTGTGATGCTTGGTTTGGACTTTAAGTGAATATACATGATGACTGTAACAAATAACCGGGGAATTTCTTTTTTAAAAGCAATGTTTTTGCTTTAATGAGAACAAAAATGTCTGATGAGAACTTGATAGCATATTTGTTAGTGACACTCCAGCTTCCTGCTCAGTTATGAGTCATTCATGCTACAGCTCACAGAAGACAGGGCATGGTGTCTGGTGGGAAGGATATTACTATAGAACTGAAAAGCTGGCATTAAAATACAGCAAAGTCTAAACTTAGAAATGCCATTTAATACAAGAAAGTTCTGTTCATTTTCTAAAGACTAGGTAAATTTTGTAATTGTGTGTATATTTATATGTGTGTATGTGTTTGTACATGTATGTGTAAGGATGTGTGCATGACTGTGTACACACTTGTAGAGGTCCCAGGGTAAATATCTGGTGTCTGCCTCTATTACTCTATACCTTGTTTCTTTTTTACTGATTGATTAATTGATTGATTGATTGATTGATATAGTGACATACATGTTTGTCCACTGGGGTGTCCATGAAGAATCTGGAGGTCAAGGTTAGAATGTCTTCCTCAATTGCTCTTTCATCTGATGTTTTGAAACTGGTTCTCACACTGAATCTCAGATTTGCCATCTTGCTGGTAAATTAGCCCTCAGACCTAGATCTGCCAATCTGTGCCACTCAACACTGGGATTTCAGACATCCGTGGTCACACCTGCCTTTTAATGGGTGCTAGAGATCAAATTCTGGTGCTCATAATTGCTGAGAAAGTACTTGATTCATTGAGCCATGCTCCCAGCCTCAATTTTCTAAAAAACATTTCAATAAAAAGATGAAAACTGATGATAAAAGAGGATAGGAATTATGTCTTGCTGCACCACAGTCTTCCTGCACTTTGTTAATAATGGAGTTTCATTCACAAAATTATCTGAACATAAACATTTTAAAGGCAGCAGTAGACTGTTGCTATGCCAACTAGCTATATAAAATTCATTCAAAGCCTTAGAGGTATACTACTGGCAGAATTTGTTACTGTATAAGCCCAAAGTACAGAAAGTTCTTTGATCAACTTTACCAGGAAGCTGGTGGCAGTGGAAGTCTATAGAATGAATTCTTCTAAAGATAAAGAGATTTTAAAAGTTCTAATTGTTTGGTGTCTGTCTGGGTGGCCAGCAGTCTTTCGATTTTGAAAAGCCAAAGTTTGGACAGTAATAAAGTTTCAATTAATATATGTCGTCACCACTTTTAGGAAAGTAGAATACACTTAAACTGCTTAGAGGACAGCATTTCCTTTCTACCATATATTAAATTTTTGTAGTTTCTTGTAAGCATCAGTTTTCCATTAAAGCAAATGAATCAAACAGTAAAATGAACTATTTCTCTACAATTCTGCAACCATTATGTGAAAATGGCCTAAGGGCTTATACACACCAGAATGTTTGTTAAAACTCTGAGTGGAGTTCAGAAATAAGCATGGAAGGTGTTCTGTTAAAGTCGTGTGTGGAAGGGCAGGCCTACAAAGTTGGTACTGAGTTCACCTTCCTGTGCCTGGCTCAACTGTACCCTCCCCTAATCAAATCCATTGAAAACAAGGCTTCTCCCTTTCCTAGGAACTGTGAGATGTCAAATCATTTGGACCAGGAATGAATAGTGCAAAGAAGACTGTTGATTCGAGAATTTTGTCTGCATAAAAATGCTCCCCAGGAAAGATAAGCTGTCATGGTGCTGGGCTTGGCGAATCCCTTTCAAGTGCTTCTGTTGGTACATGCATGAGGCTGAAAAACAGGAAGTACCAACTGGAAACATGGTTTCTTTTTGAAGTCATCTTTTCAGGAGAATTAAACCATATTTTCCACAAAGGAGTCAAAACTTAATTCTTATACAGTGATTGCGCTAAGGTAACAGGCAACATTCTACCAAACACTATTATTCTTACAGTTGGCCTTTTTACAGAAGGATTATTTCAATATAAAATTGCATTTTGTTAGAAAATAAACAGGAAATGTGTTATATTACTTTAAAATTCTTTACTAATAGGAAGTCTTCATTTCTGCTGTGCTCTGAGTTAGAGTACTCAGACAAATTATTATAGACTAATATACTCAACAACCTGATGGCTGACAAAGCAAAACAAACCATTTTATTTGTAATTTTTAGAATAACAAAGTAAAAATGATTGATTTGCATCTTAATACATAGGTCTGAAACATTTTGTACAAAAATGCTTTCTCGTGTGCTTTGATTAGCAGAGTAATGCAGAAAAGAAATAAATGTTTTCTTAGTAGACAAACATTGACCTAGCGTTACAATGAGAGAGTGAACAGGACAGTTCTGTGATGTACTTGCTTAACTCTGGCATGCAGGTTCTGTTCAGTTCTGGAACACACAATAACAATGGGAGTGGATATGATTCAGGGAGGTTTACTCTACTGTGACTGTATCTGAGCTATTATTAATTTGTTCTGGTGAATTTTTGTAGACTAAGTTAGTCTTTGAGGTTTAAAATAAAGACATAGTCACTAAACCCCGACAATGCAATCTGTACCTTTCAATGTGTGGTCCATAATAAAACTTTTGGCATTAGGTGATAGTCATGGATATATTAGTATTTCACTTCTTATCCAAGAGAATTATTAGAGAAGAGAAAATAATTAACAAAAGACCTAAACTATCATTTAGAAGTGATGCCATTTACATTACTATGTAGGTGAAATTGCTTCTACTGTAATGAATATTGGATAAAAATTGATGAGAAATATTTTATTTTGGCTCACAGCTTGATAGATTCATGCACACACTTCAAAGCTCTGTTGTTTGCATCTGCTGCAATGCAGCATCATGTGTGCTGAAGCAAAGCTGCTCCTTCACAGCTAGAAGGAAAAGAAAGAAACAGGAAAATGAAGGAAGGGGTAACTCAAAATTCTATACAGAGGCATAGTTTCAAGGTTCTAGATTCTTCCTCTAGACCCTGCATCTTAAAAGTTCCATCTCTATCCAAGAGCCTGTGGTCAGTAGAAAGTTATTACTATGTGTACCATAGTAGTATGAAAGATTCAGTTACTGAAGTGACAAGTGATCGTCAGACTCTACTAGGAAAATCCTTGACTAAACAGTTAAATGATCTACCTTCAGAGTTAAACACATTTTAGATGTGAAGGGGATGAGACATTAGACCAGGACATAATGGTGTAATAGAAGTGCAGGCCTGGAATATCTATATGCAGAAGGCTAGGACGAGTAGATCACAAATTACAGACAGACCAGTCTGGACTCCAGAGTGAAATCCTTTCTCAAAAGTTCAAATAAGAAAAAGAAAAGATAAAGACAATAAAAAAACTACCAAATAATATTTACTGGCTTGAAAATAAATTTGCACATTTAATATGTGAATAGGAATAAATGCATTGTTCATTAAGAATCTGATATCATTAAATTCAGTAATACTGCTTTTCTATGGTAATTTTGATAACTGACTTCCATTTCTAGGACTTTGCTGGGGAAATAGACAGAAAAAATAGAAACAGCAGTGGACATTATTAGAAAAACGCAATACTATTTATTTACTAGCCAAGGAGGAGACTGTAATGTTGACTACAGTTTAAATGTAATATATCTAATTCTTCCAAAAGAAAGTAATGGAAGAGATTTACTCTTCCTTACCTCTGACCTCTGGTTTCTTAGAACATTCATCAGAGAAAACCTGAAATTCTTTCCCTGTTTCTGAACAGCGACATAAATGTTTGAGTACCAAACAAACAACTAGAAGTTGTAAGAACCATAGATAGCTTTCTGAAAACTCCAGGAGATATTTCTTTTGAAATCTAAACATCTAGGTCTAGAGAACCCTATACTTTACCATCTCCCATCTCTACAAAAGGATAAGATCATAACTTCTGAGACACCTCTTTTAAAAGTGCAAAACTATTTCCAGTCATAGACATGATGTACACACACATACAGTACATATAAGTACATACATAATTTACATATATGTGTACATAAACATACATGTTCAAATTATGCATATATATGTATATATGCACATATATAATTTTCCCCTTGGCTAATTATCTAATACAGAATCACCCCAATTACGAAGTAAATGCAAGATGTGCATAATTAGGCAACTTATGATACTAATGCTCTTACTTAAAGACTATTTCCTTCAGAACATATAGGGAATGGACTTCCTAATTGCTATAAGATATTGAGATTTTTGACTTTAAAAGTCAAAATAATAGTCAAAAGATGAATCTGATATCATTAAATTCAGTAATACTGCTTTTCTATGGTAATTTTGATAACTGACTTCCATTTCTAGGACTTTGCTGGGGAAATAGACAGAAAAAATAGAAACAGCAGTGGACATTATTAGTGGACAATGCATTTATTCCTATTCACATATTAAATGTGCAAATTTATTTTCAAGCCAGTAAATATTATTTGGTATTTTTTTAAAAGTCAAAATAATCTTTAAAAGATTATTTTCTTTGTAACTTTTACTTTTTATGTGTGTATCGGTTTTACCTCTGTCTATGTATATGCATCATATGTGTATCTGGATCACATGGAGCTAGAAGAGGATGTCAGAAACGCTGAAATTGAAGTTACATATGGTTGTAAGCTATCATGTGGCTGCTGTGAACTGAATCTTCTCTTTTGGAAGATCAGTGAAGCTCTTCACCACTCAGCAATCCCTCCAGTACAATTTCTGACTGTTTAATTTAACCTCTCAGAAGTTTCCCTATGATAATCATTTTTTGTTTAGTGCTCATTCAATAACAAATGTGTTTCTTTTCTTGACTGTCTTTGCTGGAGTAATAATCTGTGTTGAGGGAAGGTTTGGTTTCATTGATATTTTCCCAACCAATGTAAACAAAGCTTGGTAACAAAAAATAGTAAAAATATATCACTGACTTGATATGATGCTAAGTCAAACTAATTTGTATATTAATATAACTGAAATGATTAGCATGATGATTAGGGAAGATTATCTGCACAATATTGATTCCCATAATGCATGGTCACTGTTTTCATGTACTTTAAATTGTGATCATATAGGGTAAACTGTTTTTTCTATCCCAGCCACAGTCTTCTTTTTCTTGGATGCATTATCATCTAAAATATTTATTTGCTACCTCAAACATCTTGATCACTTGTGTGCTTCCTTTTTCTGCTGTCTTTTGTTGCATTTATTGTGTTGCAATTACTTTTAAATATTGACGATGGTGGACAAAATTGCCATGAAGGCCACATTCCATTTTATCTTATACCCCACAATACACTGTTCCCAGACTCTCACATGGATGAGCTCATCAGTGCAACCCAATGGAGCCTTGCTGAATTGCATTGGTTTTGCAGTTTGGAGGATAAAAGCCACTCTTTCCATTTCAAATTTGTTTCTAAACTGTTTGTCCTAATAGAGTATACAATTGATAGCTTAGTTGGCCCTTGGCTCTCAGCTTTAATTTTGGGTACCATCCAAAGTTTTCCATGTTCTTTAACTGGGAATCTAATTTATATTGCAAACTCTCTTGAGGAACATTTGAGACAAGTATACAAAGTAAGTACTTCAGACAGTTTTTTGCTTCTCAAGAAACTGACAGAGTCTGTATTTTTGTGTTCTTGTCTTCTATAGGTCATATTCAATGATGATTTAGTGAGTGTTATGCTAGAAAAGTTTTAAATGTGTTTGACTGTCTTTGGGCCTCTTAATATTTTCTACTGGCTTCATTAGAAAATGGCTTTTGTTACTGTTTTCATTTTGCCACACAGAATTTTTTGCCTTCACTCACACCTATTATTTGAAAATAGCCCCAAATACATAAAACACCTTGGGGTTGTTTTATGGATTCATTCCAAAAGCACCTACTCCCAAATTTAGTTTATTATAAATTTAATTAATCACAATGGTTTCCAATTTTGTTTCAAATATTACTTTATAATATTTAATCAAAACTTTCTGGTTTGTGATTTTATGTTGTCATTATTTTGAGTTGTCATTGCATATTTGTTATATATTGCTGTTATATCCTTAAGTAGTAATTTATTTAGTTTTAGATCAATAGTGATTAACTTACAATATGTCCATATGTGTTCTCTTGTTTTAATTGTCTATTTTAGGAAAAGAAACTTTAGAACAATTTATGAAAATTAAGCAGAAAGTGTAGAATGTGCCCATATCTTGCTGTCGAAGAATTGGTTTAATAGAAAGCTGATTAGCTAGTAACCAGGCAGGAATTATAGGCAGGACAACCAAACTAGGAGAATGATAGTAAGAAGAAGGGCAGAATCAGAGGAGACACCAGCCATTAAGGAAGCAGAACACACAGAAAATGAGGTAACAAAATATGAGCCATGTGGAAAAGCATAGATAAGAAATATGAATTAATTTAAATGTAAAAGTTAGGTAGTAATAAGCCTGAGCTATCAGCAAAACACTTATAATTAATATTAAGCCTCTATGTTGGTGATTTGGGAACAGGAAGGCAAGACAGAAAATTCCACCTGCAATATCTGTCCCTCTTCTCACCTCCATATCTCTCTATTATTAATATATTGCATTGGTTTAGTGCATTTATTATAGTTCATGGGTTAATAATGCTCATATTGTATCATTAAATAAATTCCAAAGAATACATGGAATTCATCATTTGTGGGTTTTTTTTTTCAGTGCATCATGGATGCATTACCATCTCATGTAGTAGAGTTTCACTGGCATGAACAGCCCCTGTGTTCTACTTATCTATTCTTCTCATAGCAACTGATTGGTGATTCTGTCATTTCTATATGGTCATGTACTTTAACTCATATTCTATTAAATGCATAACCTCTTTAGACTTCATGATGATTTGCATAAGAATAATCCCCATGGACTCATATGTTTGAATGCTTGGCCCATATATAAAGGCACTATTAGGAAGTGTGGTCTTGTTGGAATAGGTATGGCCTTGTTGGAGGAAGTGTGTCACTGTGGGGGTGAGCTTTGAGGTCTTATATACTCAAGCTAGGCCTAGTGTGGCAGTCTACTTCTGCTGACTGCAGATCAAGATGTATAATTCTTAGCTCCTTCTCCAGCAGCATGTCTGCCTGCATGCTGCTATCTTTACCACCATGATGATAATGGACTAAACTTTTGAAACCACCCAATTAAATGTTTTTCTTTATAAGAGCTGCTGTGGTCATGGTGTATCTTCACAGCAATAGAAACCCTAAGATAGACTTCAATAAACATTTAAATTTCTTTCATTTCCTTTATTGTAGCTTGTCTACCACATTTTATTTGTTTGTGTTGCCCCTTCACAATGTGTTTATCTACTCATCCATTGAAGTCCTTGTATTTTTTTTTCCAGTTTGGGGCAATTATAATATTTGTGTGTAGGATCTTTCTTCCTGCTGCTAAGCTGCCTACCTGCCTTCCCTTCCTTCCTCCCTCCCTCCCTCCTTTCCTTCCTCCCTCCCTCCCTCCCTTCCTTCTTTAACACTCATCATTGCTCCCTCCCTTCCTTCCTTCTGTCTTCTACTTTCTGTGGGAGAAGCATCTGTTCAGCTCTGTCCCAGCTGTTTACAAAGCCTAGCTGAATTTTCATCAGCTGTTTCTCTTGTCCATTCATCTGGACTTGCTATCCCTCCATCTGCCTGCCTTCTGATTCACCCTTCTGGATCTGTCATCAACATGTCTCCCATTCATCTATCTGGACCCAGTCTTGACACTTCATTTCTGTACCTGGACTTAACTCTAAAGCAATGCTCTAACATGTTATCCCATAGAAGTGGCAGCAAAGTCTCTCTAGAGACTGTCATGTCAGGACAAAATGTGTTTCTCCCAGGTTGGCCTCTCTGGGCTCTTGGCTTCTTTAACCCTGTACAAATAATTTGTAACCTATGCACATGGATGAGTATAGATATATTTACTGTGTGATATACAATATATGCTCTGAAAGTTTATATTAGTCATTCAGATTGAAATAAAATGGCCTGTGGTCAGTTCAACCAGGGACACCATTGAAAGCAGGAGCATCTGGAAAATGTCTGTGAATGAAACTGCAATGCCTTGTAAATTTATTGTCATTCAATGAATTCTAACATTCTTTAAGGACACAAATCTGTTCATTAATGTTTCTGATGCAGCCTGTTCACAACAGCTACAAGAGGCCATAATAGGAGGTTTCCTTTCTCTGGGTGAGGTAAACCCTGCTAAAACACTCTCCCTTGATGGCAGTATCTTTTATCGAAGATTACATACTTACCTGGGTGTATTTCAGAAATGCGACTTTTCCATTTTGAGGCTAGAGGGGATTCTTTTCTTTAATCTTCATTCTAAAAACTGGCCAGTCTGATCGACGTAAAAGCCATGAAGACATGGGGCTTCCCTAGGAGCTTTTATGTCAGACTATACAGGTCACAGGCTCCAGAAATGAGAAGTTAGGCCTTCAATGCTTCTGTTAGCAGCTGGCCTGGGAATTGGCTCCTGTTTAAGCTGTGAGGCTATCTTCCACTTCATCTTTTTTCTTGTATGAGGGTTTGTGCTGAGCCTCAATTCCCAAGTGGATTTAAAATGAATTGATTTTTCAGATTTGTCAGTGTTTTACTTATGAGGAAATGAATAATGATCTCTAAATTACTTGTCTGTCTGAAGATGAGGCAAGATAGAAAAATAGTGAAAATGAAGGGGTCATGGTAAGGAAAAGGTCTTAGAGTCTGGCTGAAATTTCTTGTGAGCTAAGATTAAAGAGTTCCAGTACAATGGACACTAGCTCTGAAAGATGCTAATAGAGACAATATTCCCTTCACAGAGAGTCATTTCTACAGAAGAATGTTAAGGTAGCCACAAAGCATGTGTAGTAACCTTGAGTATGGCCTTGCTCCTTTCTCTATTATCTTCTAGAAATCTCATAAGTGAGACTAGTTAAGTCCTTTTACAGAGCAAAACATCTAAACTTGCCATATAACTCTTATGACTAGGGTATTACTTTATCATATAATCCTGTCAGATGGATTTGGGGAACCAAGCTGGAATCTCATTCAGTTCCCTACCAACCCTTTGAAAAAGTAACTATGCAGTCTGCTAAAATCCTACAAAAGACTATTCTAAGGACAGTTAAGCAGAAATCTCTTTTGAGAAACTCACATCCATACTGAAGTGTATTCTTCCAGCCCTAGGAAGTTAGAAAGAGCAGGCTCATAGGCTCACTGTCATTCTCAGCTAGACAGTACAGTTGAAGCTATCATGGGCTACATGAGACCCTGTCTTAGCTAGCTTCTGCTGTCAACCCGGTGAAAGTTAGAGTGGACCAGGAAGAAGGAACCTCAACTGAGAAGTTGTCTAGACCCATTGGCCTGTAATTATGTCTAGAAGGCTTTGTTTCAATTGATGATTGGTTGTGGGAGGGCCAAGCTCATTGTGGATATCACCATCCATAGCATACAAGTCTGTGCTATATAAAAGAGTTACCTGACCATAAGCATGAGTGCAAGCCAGAGAGGGGCCAATAAGCAGTATTTTTCTAAGGTTTCTGTTTGAACTCCTGGTCTGACTGCCTTGTATGAAGAATGTGACCATGAAATATAAGCCAAATAAACCCTTTCCTTCCCCCAAGTTTCTTGTGGTCAGAATGTCTAATCACAGCAACAGAAAAACAAAAACCAGCCACTGTATTAACAATAAAAAACATTAGGAGAAAAAGGGAAGATTATAGCATCTCTGCAACTTCAGCCAGAATAAACAGGACAGAGAGACAGACATGAAGTCATAGATGTTAGCTTTTCACCCCAGTGTTCATGACCTTGTGAGCTCAAAGGAAGAATCAAAATTAAGTCCTTTCGTTTGCTTGTTTTTTTTTCTGTTTGTTAGCAAAAGCAGCTTCCAGTTGATGACTTCATTGTCTAGTTTCTTTCGCAGTCTTACAGGATAAAATTATTGGAACATGTAATAAGCATCAGGCTTTGCTAAAAACAGCATTGACCTCTCACTTATATGTTTCCCTGCAGCTCTCAGATTACCAGGATTTTTTCACTTGCAAAATCAGAGTGTTTAACAGGAATTCAGGAACTTCTGTCTTGAAACTGACCTCTTAAAGGAAGATACAAAGAGATTACATTCTCCATTGTCACAGAAGTAGAGCTGTGAACAAAGAATTCTGCCAAGCCCAGGAGGATCTGGAATCCACTATCCCACAAACAAAATTCTTTTCTCTCTTAAAACAGGGATCTTTCAGACCCTATTTTCCTCTTAGTGTATTTAAAGAAAAAAAATGTGGAGACAACCTGATTGAGTTTTAGGTCCCTTGTAAAGAACAAATAAACCTAACAAAAGGACTCCTATACTGCTGGGTGCCCCCCCCTCTGAAACCTGGATTAGTCATAGACTACACCTAAATAAGCAATTTCTGAGAACAAACCAAACACCAAGAGATACTTTATTAAGTAAGGCAAATACACAGGATGGCTGAATCTGAATGGGGCAGAAACGGCAACAAATAGCTTTCCAAGTGTTAGTTTTAAGAGGGAAAAGGGGGAGGAGGTCTGTGTTAGAATGACCTAGGACATATTGGTAAGTTCTGATTGGGCATTTTAATTAGGCTTGTCAAAATAATGAAGTTTGATGGTTGGACCTTGATGTTTTAATAGTTGGACCTTGGTGATCAGCCTCAGGAAATAGTCAGGCATTACAAAATAGCCACTCAAGGGAATAGACCTTGGTGGCTAGCTTTAGGAATGTAATCTAATGGTTAGCAAGGGAGAGGGAAGGGGGAAAGGGCCAAACTTGCCAGCTCCGTGTTTTCCTTGCTCTGCCCTGTGTTTACCATGCTTGGGCTTGCTAGAGCCCTTCACTTAAGTCATGATTAATTTTTCATGAAGCTTAGCTTTTGTGGTGGTTTGAATGACATGCCTTCCTTAGTTCCAGGCATTTGAATACTTGTAGTGATGTTTGGGTAGGTTTAGGAGGTGTGGTTTTTCTGGAGGAAGTATGTCACTGGGGTGAGCTTTGAGTGAAGAACTAAAGCACCCCCATTTCAAGCAAGCCCCTCACCCCAGCTTGAAATAGGCCTGAGTTTCAAAATTCTCAGAGCTGCTGACATAGGTCCCAGGACAAACTCAGGATGTTTGAAGAGCCATCTGGTAGCAACTGATTAACCTTAGAATGCCCCAATGCTTGAGATGGTCAAAGTACAAAGTCAGGATGTTTGAAGGACTATCTGGTAACAATTGATTAACCACAGAATGCCCCAGTGCCAGAGGTAATCTATAAAGTTTGACATACAACCGGTTAAAACTACAAAGTAAGATAACACAGAAATTCTGAAAAGCCCCTAAAACTTGAGCCAATCAGAATTGTACCCATACTAGCACTCCTAAATAGTGTAACCTTAAGGTTTTTGCCTTTAAAAACTGAGCTTGCAGAGGGGCGGGCACCTCCTCCAGCCTCTACTGTGTAGGATGGTTTGATGAGGGCCCTACCATGATTTGAACTGCTTCAATAAACCTTGCTTTTGCATTTTGGTGAGTTTGTATCTCTGGTGATCTCTTTGGGGGGTCTCGCGCCCAGGGCACAACATTGAGGTTTTGAGATTTTAAAAGACGCATGCCATTCCCAATTTGTTCTTTACTTCTGGTTTGTGTTTTGAAACTTCAGCCCTCAGGTCTTAGCTTCCTTCCCTCATCACCAGGCCTACCTGCTCCCTGCTTCCCTATCCTGATGGAGATGGACTCTTATTCCTCTGGAACCAAATGCCCCAAATAAACCCTTTCTTCTATCAGTTGCCTTGTTCATGGTGTTTTTATCATAACAGTAGAAAAATAACTACTACAGCCTTTTTCTCATGGCTTTCTATAAACTGTAAGACATCCAGAGGTTAAACCACAAACAATTCAATTTTGCTTTCTCAATTTGTTTTCTAGTTTAAGGTGTCAACGGCCTATCAATGTTAGTGACCCTGGTCACAGGATAAAAGTGAATTTTTCTCTGTCTTCGTTTGCTATGTTAGATACCATAAGCAACAGCAAAAGAGACAGGAATGCTTTCCTTTGGATTACCCTTCTAGGTAGCAGTCCATTGCTGAGGGAGGTTGGAGCAGGAACTCAAGCAAGAGCAGAGGCAGGAACCATGAAGAAAAGCTGCTTACAGACTTACTCACTTTGTTTTCTTATACAAGTCATCACCACCTATATCAGGGTGGTACCAATCACAATAGGCAAGTCACTCCCATATCACTTAATCAAAAAACAGCCCACAGACTAGCCTTCAGGCCAATGTGATGGAGGAAATCCCTCAACTGTGGTTTGGTCTCCCAGATAACTAGCTTGCATTAGGTTGACAAAAGCTAACTGGCACGTGATCCATATTTTGGTTCAGGTTGGCACATTTTGTATATCTTTTCCATTCTATGGTTTCTAAGTGTTACAAGGGAACTCAGGTTTCCCTCTGTTGGATTAGTAGTCTGATAAATAAAATAATTTCTAAACAGATTCAGAAGGAAGTTGAAGACAATTTTCTTAGAGTTTTCAAGTAAAACAACATGGTAAGACCAACTTTAAATATTGGCAGCTGCCAGGAAGTGGGACATGGAGAAGAGTAAGAGAGGACATAGCATCTTTCCTGGTAGGGAAGAGGAAAAAGGCAGGTTCAGCAATGGAGATCAGCAACTGCATGGCAATCAAGCAAGTGTCAGACTTCCTGTATGGTGGACTCCTGTCTGAGGGCTTGATAAACTCAGCTCTACTCAAAGGAGGAGAAAGCAGTGTGCAGGAATCTCACTTCTTGGGCAGATGAGAATGTCAGGCTCTCTCCAAGGCCAGAAGTATCCCACCCACTCTTTCTACCAGGAAGAAATACCTTTCCTAAGGACCTCAACAAAGACTGAATTCTCCATCTTTTCATAAGATATTTTAAACCTAAAGGAGTGGCAAAATTCATATGTAGAATCTCAGTCTTACTCGGGAAACAGTAGGTGGAGTCCAGAGCCAAACATGAGAAAGGAGTGAGTTCACACTCAGTAGAATCCAAGGTTGTAATACCTGCTTAGCTACCTAACAGAAAGGTAGTAATTTTTTATCTGCAATAAGTATGATAGGATGCACTCCAAGTTCAACTGTGTTAAAACTATTTGAAAATTTAATTTGAAAAGGCACTTATGAGTTACTTGAGACAAAAAACAATGCTTTTAAGTGATAGAGCAAATTAAGTAATTTCATTTCATTTTCTAAAATGGACCAACTCTGTCTTGGAAAGATTAACATGATGTTTGGATGAGTGAGAAGATTATAAAATTGACAAGGTATATATCCAAAATGTTAGTTATTTAGCTGCGTTGTGTTCTTACCCTGCAAGGAAGTGTCACGAAACACGACAGAATCCGCTTATAAGAGTTTATTAGAGTTAAAGGGACAGAGTGCGCAGGCCTGTGGGAGAGACACGTGTGTGAGAAAGAGGAGAGAAGAGAAGAGAGAGAGAACCGGGAATATGGTGCTCCGCTTTAAAAACCGGCTGAGGGCGTGGCCAGGTCACGTCACTACTCCACGTGTGTGCGTAGATCACATGGTCACGTTGCGCGCTTACGTAGCCATGTAACGTCACGGATTCTGGTCACGCGAGATGCCTTGGCTGGAACTTGCTAGGCGGAGGTGTCCGGCCTGACCGGAATTGGCTAGGCGGAATTTAAATTTAAATTTAAAGTTAAATTAAATTTATTTTAGAAAAAATGGTATATATGTACATTTATTCTGTATATTAATATTATATAGCATGATTGCCATACATTTTATTCTTAGTTTTTTTATTTTATGAAAAAAATAGTGTATAAAAGCTTAGATATGTCAAAATGATAAAATAAAAATTGCTCATTTTAGAAATGATAGCTTAATGTCAATATGTGTGCAAAAAGGCAGAATGAAATATTCCTTTAGGTTTTAGCATTCCACTCTAGGGTGTAGTTTGGATGATGCGGAAGTATATTCTTTCAGAATGAATGACACTAAAATGATACAATCAATGGCAACAATAAAATAAATTTGGCTGATCTTCAAAGTGGAAAAACGTTTGATTGCTTGTATGAAAGGTCAGATGTAGCAAATCCATGTGCAGAAAACCAAGAAGCAATTTCAACAAAGATGCCAGCTCAGTTCTGAAGGAATAAGGTATAGATAAGTGACAGAGTTTCAGTGTGACTGTTTCCAGAAGCACTTGTTGAAAGAATTGATTTATTCCTAGTTAATGAGAGACTTCAATCAGCCAAATATTGTCTTATTGATTACAGACAAATCATCACCTAAAGCAAGCACTGTCTTACATTAGAGAGAGCAATAATAAAATCCAAGCACCCATGTCAGATTTTTTAACTGAATAAAACATGAAATTACAATAGACTTAAAAGAGGAAACATTTGCTTTTGGCTTATGTTTTCAGAGGTTCCAGTCCAAGGTCATCTAACTCTGTCTGTATGGGCCTGAGGAAAATAAGAGTATTATGGCCATGGGCATCTATGGTATAGGAAGTTTTTTACTTCTCAGAAGCCAGGAAGAAAAGAACTAGGGCTGGGTTGCTGGAGATAGGGTCTACCATTTAAAATCAGACCCCCAGCAATCTGTTTCCTTCAATTAGGCTCTTTCCCCACTAGCCCTTTAGCTACGAACTCATGAGTACATTAGTCCATTCATAGAGACTGAGCTTCCAAAACTTCAAAACTGATATGCATTTGAAATCTATCAAGACTGAAGGCTAATGCCCTAAGAAAGTTTGGCAGAGGCTTGTTACAGTCTGAAAAAGAAATTGACCTGAAATCTATACAAGCCACAAACTCTTACAACCCAAAGGAACAAGGGCACCATCCCAATGTCAGAATAACAAACAAACAAAAACCACTAGTGTCAGGGAACAAACCAAAGTTTAATTGAAGCAGAGGAAATCCAAGAACACGGAAGAAAATGAGAAAAGAATAGACTATTATAAAAAGACATTTGAAAAAACATGTCTTTTTTTCCTTTGACACACAGAACAGCTGTAGATTTTAGTAATCAAGAAGTGTTAAAAGGAAAGGAAGTATTTGGACCAAAATCATGAATTCACAGAATAGCTCTGAAAGTAGTGTTGAGGCAAGAAATAAGGACAAAAGAATAGATATAAGGTAGCATCATCATGCAATCATTTTATTATTAAGGAAAGAGATAATAGTAGCTTTGACTGAAAAGGAGACCAAAAAAGTAACTCACTTAAAGAGACATGAAGGAGGCGAGATTAAGAAGTCTGATTAAGAGTTATTTTTAAAATTCTCTAATGCGAGGGTTGGGGATTTAGCTCAGTGGTAGAGCACTTGCCTAGCAAGTGCAAGGCTCTGGGTTCGGTCCTCGGCTCTGTAAAGAAAAAAAAAATTCTCTAATGCTGTCTTATATTGCTAATACATACATACATGGTCACTCATTTGAAAGTTAATTATTGTGTATTTAATCTGTACTGGACTTCTCTGAATGGTAGTGGATGAGGAAATTGGTTGAGACCAGGTTTTGTCCTTGTCCTGAGCCTGGGGGTAAAGAGACTGAAACTTTCTAGGGCACAACTGTTTGCAAGATGTTTCCCAAGACTGTAAGACTACAACCTAAACCACAGGCTAGAGTAAAACATGAAGTACAGACCCAATACAAGACCATGTTAAATGTAACAGCTGACATGCACAAGTGAATTTGTAATGCAATTGTATCTTTCAAGATCCATGACAAGTGGATCACAGAGCAGTTTACTACAGGAAAAGAGAAGACTGCATCTACTGACTCCTAATCAAATAAGGACCAACACAGTTTCAACTCATCTCTAATATTATGGTTGTGCCTCTGTGAGCCTTAAGAAGGGATCTGTGGTGTCGTCGGCACCCACATACTAAGAAGATCCCAGAACAATAGTGTGGGTTCCCAGAAGAGACAGCAGAGAGGCCAGGCTAAGTGTAGTAGCAAAAAATGGTTAGATATGACAGACAAAGAATAGGTATAAAAGATGCTTTAGAGGCCGGGCGTGGTGGCGCACGCCTTTAATCCCAGCACTCGGGAGGCAGAGGCAGGCGGATCTTTGTGAGTTCGAGGCCAGCCTGGGCTACCAAGTGAGCTCCAGGAAAGGCGCAAAGCTACACAGAGAAACCCTGTCTCGAAAAAACCAAAAAAAAAAAAAAAAAAAAAAAAAAAAAAAAAAAAAAAAAAAAAAAAGATGCTTTAGAATATAATCACATCACTAGCAAAGGAAATTCTGTAAGGTACTATACAATGAAGCAAACTATATTCAGTGTGTAGATCTGGGAACAAAGGCACAAAATTGAAATTAGTATGAATGAAAATGGTAAGTCTTTAGCCTTTAAGATCATTCTGAACTCAACTCTGTCCTTATATTGTAACTGTAATTATATGGACTCCCACTGTTTTGCCTGTTCTGTCTTTAACAATCCCATTGAAATTAGGGAACTCACTCATTTAGGCTATAACACTTGACATTACAACTGAAGAAATTCTCAAAGGCACTGATTGTCCACTCAAGTCCCAGTGACTTTTGTGTACCTTATGCATTTTAAGTAGATAGTACATTAGCTCAATACACAAGCTGAATTCTTTATATTCGAACTCTAACACTACTTCCATCTCTTTCCATACATATTATTGCAAGAAATTAGGGTTACATTACAACTTTTGAAATGAAGGTCATCATCAAAACAACCCTTTATTTACATACATGTTGTTAGAAAATTGGTTTGTTCCAGTAGTCAAGGAGATAATTTCATGTTTGAAACTACGTGGAGATTAGAATTAAGGCATGTCCATTATATTTGGTAACACTAAGGATTACTGCTGAATGGCAGTGAAGAATTTCAATAATTGACATTTGAAATGAAGATCATAGTACTTTTATTAGGGAATAATTGGCAAATAAATGGAAACAACACATAGAACATTTTATTTCTTAGAAACTTTGCTAGTAATTTGAGAAGGGTTTTGGACAAAAGGATGGTAAAGGTATTTTTTTCCTACCATTTTAGTTTCTTGTCAAAGGGCAGAGTGGAAAGTGAACATAAAATGTACTTAGAAGTATCCATTTTAGAGAGAGTAATTGAATACTCAGAAGACAGAGAGTACCCTTCACGCAGGAGAGGATGTGATCGGAGGTACAAAGAATGAGGTAGTTTTTGATAAAAGAAGTGAAAAAGAAAAAAGGAGCAAGGATAAGTGTGTGACTAGACAGAAGTGTAGAGGCAAAGCTGAAACCCTTGTTTAAGAGAATAAGTAAAACAATTTACATTGGCAATGGTGAAGAAAATGGGATCTTTCCTAGATCACAATAAACAAATTATCATAAATAGAATATATTTGAAATAGCAGCAAAAGGGTTGTTAGTTTTCTAACACTCCAGAGAGAGGGAAGAAATCTAAGGTGATCTGTAAATTAATCTGTTAAAAATTATCTCTGCATCTGCTTCCATCAGACACTGGATGAGAGTTCTATCATGACAGCCAGGGTGTTCGGCCATCAGATCACCAGTGTAGGTCAGCTCAGGCACTCTGCCAGTAGTCTACAGTAGTGGTATCTTTGTGGATTTCTGGGGACCTCTCTAGCATTCTGCTTCTTCCTATTCCCCTGGGGTCTTCATTCATCATGGTATCTCCCTCCCCATTCTCCCACTCTGCTCCTGATCCAGCTGGGACCTCCCTCTCCCCTAAGCTCTCTTTCCCCGGACCCTTGTCCTCCATTAACCCCAACCACCCCCAGTTTGCTTATGTAGATCTCATCTATTTCTCTGTAGTTGGACGATCCCTGTGTCTTTCTTAGAGTCTTCTTTACTAGGTAGCCTCCCTGGAGTTATGAGTTGCAGTCTGGTTATCCTTTGATTTACATCTAGTATCCACTTATGAATGAGTACATACTGTGTTTGTCTTTCTGAGTCTGGGTTACCTCACTCAGGATGATTTTTCTAGTTCCATCCATTTGCCTGCAAACGTCATAATGTCATTGTTTTTCTCTGCTGAGTAGTACTCCATTATGGAACTCCGGGATTCCAATAGGCAAGAGAAAGGAGGAATTGTATGAGTGAGAGGTATTGAGACCATGATTGAAAAAAGCACAGGGACAAATAGCCAAACTAGTGGAAACGCATGAACTGCGAACCAATGGCAGAGGAACCTCCATGGAACTGGACCAGGCCCTCTAGATAAGTGAGACAGTTGATTAGCTTGAACTGTTTGGGAGGCTCCCAGGCAGTGGAGCCAGGACCTCTCCTTGGTGAATGGGCTGTTTTTTTTTTTTTTTGGTGCCTGGGGCCTATGCTGGGACACTTTGCTCAGCCTTGGTGTAGGGAGGAGGGGACTGGGTCTGCCTTAACTGGGTCTGCCAGGCTGGGCCTACTCCCCAGGGGATACCTTGCCTTGGAGGAGGTGGGAGTGGGGGGTGAATTGAGGGGGAGGGCTGGAGGGTGGGAGGATGGGGGCATCCGTGGCTGATATGTGAAATTAAGTTAATTATAAAATAAAAATACTATAAAAAAAACTTATAAAAAGAAATAGCATACTTGTGAGTTACAGGGAGTCATTTTACCAATATGCTCCATCCACTCCACATTGGTTGGTTGTTTATTTCAAGATAGAGTTTCACAGATGCCAGAATTTGAACTTCGAACCACCTTACTACCACCCTTACTACCATGCCCAGTTTATGTATTGTTGGAGACCAAATCCAGGGCATAAAAGGAAGCACTCTAACAGCTATTATGCTCTAGCTCTCTGTTTTTCTTGGTATGTAACTATATTCAGAACTTTTAAATTTTTATGTCTGTCATTCATTAACAAAAAAAAGAAAATCAGAAATCTTACTTTGACCTTTGATGTTTCCTGGTTTATTTTTACTTTGTAACTAGGGAACCTTAAAGTTTCCAGGGGTCCCAAGTACACTGAACTGTAATTGTCTACTTTTACCAGTTATTCAAAAATAATCATAGAAAGGAAAAACTGTACAAAAGGAAAGCCTCCCAAAAACAGAAATCAAAATCAGAGTAAATTCCAGCAGTTTCATGGGTATGGACATGAAAAAGTCAGTTAACCTAATCACAAATAAAAAATTTATATCCTTCCAGGTTGCAATAGACCTTTTTTGTTTTCTTATTTTACTTTAAGAAGGCTAGAGTTTATCCTTCTATTCAGGTATTGAAAGACCAGGTATGCATACAGATCTCATTCATGTTGAGGCCTGTAACTTCTTTAGTTGGAAACAAAGATAATATTTTATCAAAAAAATATTTATTTTTAAAAGTTCATCTAAGTAATCATAATTTTGATAACTCTGAGAAATTCTGGGAATATTGAATACAGTTCCTGAGTCACAAAATATAACATGCTAGGAATTTGAAAGCACTGAGAAATTTCCTTTCTTTTCACATGGTGTACTATAATTCAAAAATGTAGTATTGCTTCTAAATAAACACATTTCTTAAAAAACAAAAATATTTGAAAAGAAATATTAGTGTTCAACAGGTTGACCTACAAGATGTACAATTCCCTGTGGGACAGCCCCACCTGCCAATGTCCATGGGGTCACTGGCTGTGGAATCAGATTGTTTTCTGTCTGTAACTTTCTCGTGTGCCACCACTTTACCTCTCTAAAAAGAAAGCTGTGGGGTTCTTTCCACAGCCCATTGGTAGTGTGTTACACATTTTTGGGCACACATGCTGCTGTAGATGGTCAGGAAGATGATTTCTCCTTAAGCTGTATAATTCTAGTAATACTAGAATATTTTTCATAACTGACACAGGAAAGAAATAGTATTCTCAGTCTTAGTGGCAGCTAATTTTAGATTTCAGAATAATTCAAAATAGACTAAGCTGCCCCTGAAGAAAATACACAAAGACAAGATCCCAGTATTAATAAATCAAGGTCAGTCTTGAAGCAACTTTGGTAGACATAACCCCCTATAATAATTGACATTTTGCAAGTAGTCCCAGCCTCAGTTTGTGTTACAGGCTTTAGGTTCAGCCAACTGTTTACTTTCTGTCTGGAAACTCTCATCAACTTATGCTGCATTCAAGGCCAAGCATTACTCACTGACCAGTCAGTGTGACCTTCCTACCTTGAGAGAAACCATGAGATTCCTTATGTGTATCAGTTTAGCTCTGTCTCTGATGGTTTACTGGAGAAATGCCTTTGTGACTCTGAAAATATAACTCATAAGTGTGCAGAGTTTGGCTGTGAAGGGGGCTGTGAAAAGCTATGGAGAGAACTGCTGTGACAAGAGCTATGCAGAGGGTAAAAGTGAGTGGGTAGGGTTAAGTGCTGAGGAAGGGATGTAGATGGGCAGAGAAACTATAATATATAATTGTTCAAAGTTGGCCAGAGAAGAAGACATGGGAGAGTAAGATGAGAGGGTGAATGAGTAAAGAGTGAATGAATGATGCAATAGTGTGTGAGAGTTGTAACAGACTAGAGAAATAGATAATGGTATGTATAGAAATGTGAGGGGGGCTGTGTAGAGCTATGTAGGAAGCCGCTGTATTAAGAGGGGTGAGTACGTGTTAGAATGTGTATAATGAGCTGTTCAGTGAGGAAGTGTGTGCGTGTGACAGAGCATTTGTTAGAGTATATGGGGGATGTGCAGAGGGAGCTGAGGGGAGAACATGTGTAGCTAGGCAAAAAGAGAACAAGAGAAATTTTCAGAGAGTGGATTTTTTAAGATGAAGTAAAGGAGAAAGTTACCATTGGAAAGTGTGTGTTTCCTCATTTTCCCCCTCAGGAAAAATTCTAGCCCTCAGATAGATAAGAATTTTTCCTAAGCCTTTACCACATTAAAGAATTTTTTTTGTCTACCCTGGTGGTAACTAGAAGTTGCCCCGCCCCCCAGTTATTGATAATATAGAAATATAAAACAAAAGCTAATATTGTGCCAGAATTTTTTTATATTTAACATTTTCTTTGACCAAGGTATAGAATATTCCTTTATACTATATGAATATATGGCACTGTGATTGGTTTAATAAAGAAAATGACTGGCCTATAACTAGGCAGGATAAATCTAGACAGAAAAATCAAACTAAGAGAATGCTAGGAAGAAGAAGGGCGGAGTCTGGGGCTGAAAGCCAGACACAGAGGAAGCAGGATATGTAGAAAGTGAGATAACAAGTCATGAGCCACATGGTAGAACTTAGATAAGAAATATGGGTTAATTTAAGTTGTAAGAGTTGGCTAAAAACAAGCCTACGCTATCAGTCAAGCATTGATAATTAATATTGAGTCTCCATTTCAGTTATTTGGGAAGTGGCAGGTGGAAAAAAAAATGTCTGCCTATACCAAGTTATCCACTTCCTGTATTATGTCCTCAATGCTTGAGAGACATATCTTGTATTCTGTTGGTGAGGTTTGCCTTTGAGGCTCCTGTTCAAGTTCCTAAATTTTTCACCCCACATTTCCATCAGTTTGAGTGTTCTTTTTTGGTTCTATTTCCACTTTCAGGTCTTGAAGGTTTTATTCACTCCCTTCTGTTGTTTGTTTGTTTTCATAGATTCCTTTGTGGGATTTTTCATTTCCTCTTTAAAGAATTTTTATCATATTCATAAATGCTGTGGGACGGTCTGTATGTCAAATTGCTCTGATTGGTCAATAAATAAAACACTGATTGGCCAGTGGCCAGGCAGGAAGTAGGTGGGACAAGGAGAGGAGAATTCTGGGAAGCGGAAGGCTGAGGCGGAGAGACACTGCAGCCGCCGCCATGACCAGCAGCATGTGAAGACGCCGGTAAGCCACCAGCCATGTGGCAAGGTATAGATTTATGGAAATGATTAATTTAAGATAAAAGAACAGTTAGCAAGAAGCCTGCCACGGCCATACAGTTTGTAAGCAATATAAGTCTCTGTGTTTACTTGGTTGGGTCTGAGAGGCTGTGGGACTGGCGGGTGACAAAGATTTGTCCTGACTGTGGGCAAAGCAGGAAAACTCTAGCTACAAATGGCGCCCAACGTGTTGGCAAGAGTTTCCACCTAAAACCTGAGAAAAAATTCTAAAACGGAACTAAAAACAGCTTCCTAATTGTCTCTCTCAAATGAGCGGCAGCCTGCCGGTTTGAGCTACTGGCGGGTTCCTAGCATGCAAGCTTGATCTGCAGTATGGCGGGAATGAGGCCTCTGCAAGTGGCACATTAAGCTGCATGGTGGATTTAGCCTTTGCTAGTACAAAAAAAAGAGGTTTCTGGGCTACACGCTGTTTGGATAAAAGCACTGACCCACGATGGCTCCCAGAGCTGGTGGAAAACGTACCACCGCCATGTTGGGAAGCTGAAGTGGGCGGAGCCAGCAGCCACAGCGCCGTTTCAGGCTTAGAAGGCTGCAGTTTAAAGCAATAGGCTCAAGGTAATATAAAACATAAGCCACATAAAGATGGCTACCACACAGAGACTCTGGATTATGTTCTCTTTGATATTCGTAACTGAAGAGAAACATTTGATTGCAAAAGCTGTTGAGTTATGCCAAAATGTGTGTTTTAAAGATACCTTAACTTCAAAATTTGGATGTAAGGATATGTTGCTTTGGAAAGGAGGCTCTGCTTTTGTTTCCACAGAAAGCCAGAGGCTATGGATTTGTTCCAGATTAAGATACATCAGGTTTGACCAGCCAAGACCACCTGAAAGGTCTCCGATGACACCATGGCCCAGATGATCCAACATCCAGAATTGTTTCAAGGCAACTGGCTCAGATGATACGGTCTCACGGACTACTCCATGATCCTAAAATTTTCTTTGTGTCCCCATAAGATACAGCGCCCCCCTCCAGCAGGAAGTAGTAAGAGAAGCTACGCCCAAATTCCCAAATATACCAAGCTGACTTTGGAGATGTGTAAAAGTTAAAACCTTCCTTTTAAAAAAAAGAAAGGGGAAGTGCTGTGGGACGGTCTGTATGTCAAATTGCTCTGATTGGTCAATAAATAAAACACTGATTGGCCAGTGGCCAGGCAGGAAGTAGGTGGGACAAGGAGAGGAGAATTCTGGGAAGCGGAAGGCTGAGGCGGAGAGACACTGCAGCCGCCGCCATGACCAGCAGCATGTGAAGACGCCGGTAAGCCACCAGCCATGTGGCAAGGTATAGATTTATGGAAATGATTAATTTAAGATAAAAGAACAGTTAGCAAGAAGCCTGCCACGGCCATACAGTTTGTAAGCAATATAAGTCTCTGTGTTTACTTGGTTGGGTCTGAGAGGCTGTGGGACTGGCGGGTGACAAAGATTTGTCCTGACTGTGGGCAAAGCAGGAAAACTCTAGCTACACATAAAAGCTATTTTTTCTTAAGAGATTTTCTATTCATTTTACCTACCTACCATAGATTCCCCTGTCCTCCTTCTTCTTGCCCCCCAGTATTACCCCCAACCCACCCTGCTTTCCTGCCTCCTTCCAAGGCAAGGTCTCCTATGGAGAGTCATTAGAGCCTGGTACATTCATTTGAGGCAGGTCCAAGCCTCTCTTCCCTGCGCCAAGACTGCATAAATCCAGTTACCCTGAACCTGATAGAAGAGAAAGTAGGAAGTAGTCTTGAACTCATTGGCACTGGAGATCACTTCCTGAACATAACACCAGTAGCACAGACATTGAGAGCAACAATTAATAAATGGGACCTCTTGAAACGGAGAAGCTTTTGTAGGGCAAAGGACATGGTCAATAAGACAAAAAGACAGAATGGGAAAAGATCTTCACCAACCCCACATCTGACAGAGGACTGATCTCCAGAATATAAAAAGAACTCAAGAAACTAGACATCAAAATACCTAATGGTCCAATTAAAAAATGGGCTATAGAGCTAAACAGAGAATTCTCTACAGAAGACTCTCAAATAAATAGCTGAAAGACATTTAAGCAATTGTTCAACATCCTTAGTCAGCAGGGAAATGTAAATCAAAATGACACTGAGATACCATCTTACACCTCTCAGAATGACTAAAATAAAAAACACTGAAGACAGCTTATGTTGGAGAGGATGTGGAGCAAGGGAAACACTCCTACACTGTTGGTGGGAATGCAAACTTGTACAACCACTTTGGAAATCAGTATGGCAATTTCTCAGAAAATTGGGAATTAATCTTCCTCAAAACAAAGCTATACCACTCTTGGGCATATACCCAAGGAATGCTCAATCATACCACAGGAACACATACTCAACTATGTTCATAGCAGCATTATTTGTAATAGCCAGAACCTGGAAACAACCTAGATGCCCCTCAACTGAAGAATGGATAAAGAAAATGTGGTACATATACACATGGAGTACTACTCAGTAGAGAAAAACAATGTCATCATGAGATGTGTAGGCAAATGGATGGAACTAGAAAATATCATTCTGAGTGAGGTAACCCAGACTCAGAGGGACCAACATGTTATGTACTCACTCATAAGTGGATACAACCAGACTGCAAACCATAAGAGCTATTTTAAGGACTTTGTCTTGTGCTTCAGCTATGGTGTAATTCTCAGAGTCTACTGTGGTAGAGTTGCTGGCCTCTAGTGGAGACATATCTTCATGGCTGTTATTGATTGTGTTTTCATGCATCTGTTTTTGGACTGATTGTAATTCTGGATGTTGACATTTGGTCTTGTCTTTGTTCAGTGGGTGTTTTTTTCCTTGGTTTCTGTTGCCCTCTCTGATTCTTAGGGGGTAGGGGCATGGTAGCTAGCTGTGTGTTGTCTTGCAGGGAATTTTTCTGGGATCCTTCTAGGTGTGGCAGCGATTCTGGTAAAATGCATTTCTAGGTATTGGCCGTTGACACTTAGGAATGTGGATGAGCTGAGGGGGCACTGAGAGGGTCATAGAAGGATGGAATGCAGGATATCCCACCAGGACCTGCTTAGTCCCCTGGGAACTGGGAAAAAAGAGTGAGGAGAGGCCACAGCAGGTAGTCTGCTACAGAGCAGGCCAACTTTCTGCTCTGGCAGGCTTGATTTCAGTTCCCATGAGTAACTGCTGGAGTTGGTGGCTGGGAAAGCAAGATGAGTGGGAGGAAAGTTAGAGGAGAAGATCTGTGTGATTCACTGGAGATGGGGGCAGGTGTGAAGGAGAGGCCACAGCAGGTGGTCTGCTACAGAGCTGGGAATGAGACTGGGGAGTTGAATTTGGAGGAGAGGAAGGAGAGGTGAAGATCTGAAGCTAGTCTACCTGCTTCCCTGTATGGAATGCCCTAGCTCTCTTTTCTCATGCTTCTAAGAACAATCCTACTGTCATATGTATTTTTCCCAACAGTGGTGCTTTTGTGGTTTTATATCTTGTACGTCAGAAAACAGCTGCATATTCATTTGTAACCTCTATCTTTTCTAAACTTATTTTCTAAAACTGTTGATTAAGCACATAAAGAAAGTTATGCTATGGTATTCTCTCAGCTTCTGGCTTGCACTAGCTAACGTTGGGAATAGTCTCTTTCATTTCTTGTTTATATCTCAATGGAATATGATTTAAATTAACTCAGGTTGGGATTTGAGCAACCTGTTACTTTTCCTCACACTAATAAAATACTCCAATCAAAGAACTTAAAGAAGATGCATTTCTTTCAGCTCATAGCTTTGGAGGTTTGGGGACATTGTTGTCTGGCTTCAGGTCCAGGTAAGGTAGAAACATGGCAGAAAAACATAAAAGAACATGGACAGAAAGAACTTCTCAAGCTCAGGCTATCTAGGAAGCAAATGTAGGAAGAGCCTAGTAAGAAGACATACCTTTCAAAGATATGCCTGCAGTGATATCATTCCTCCTGTTAGGCCCATCTCCCAATAGCCTATTCAGAATCAACATATCACTAGGTTAAATCATTGATGAAGTGAAAATCCTTGCATGATTCTCACCTCCCACCTAGCAGCACTACCAGTTGGAGACAAACCATTAACACACAAGGCTTCTGGTGGACATTTTCAGATTAGTCCATTAAAGGAAAGGATGGCAATTGGACAGATATCCTGCAAATGCACGTCTGGAAGAGAGATCTTTTCTTCCTATTCAAGCATGACTTGGTGATGACATTTAATAGTGGGTGCAGTCTATTCTAGTGTCTGCTTCAGCCTTAATGCTGCCGCTCATATATTTTTACAAAATATAATCTTAGGAGATACTAAAAACCATAGGTCTTAAATTGTTTTAGGTTTATCAATCTAATTTTTTTCATTCCATGTGTAGGTTTCTAGTTCCCAATCAGGACCCTGATCTTGATACACTAAACACACCTAGATTAGACAAATTTCCTTGAGTTCTTGACTGTTATGATGATTGACTTCTGGCCTGTATTGTTGGTGTTCTCTGCATTTACATGAAAATCAAAAAACTCTTTAGTAATTGATCAGTCTCTGCTGCTGAACTACAGTTTTCCTCGCAATTGATTGTTATCAGCCCCTTGTCTTTGTCTAGTACATACCTAAATATTAGGCATAGTTACTCACGTCTATTTTCAGTATATTTACTATGTTCCCAATATTTCTCTAGTGCTGTTTTTTTTAAAACAAAACACTACAGAAAAATCAATTATTTCAATTATTCTGCATGTTTAAAATAAGAATATATAAAACTAATTATTAAAGAAAAGTAGAAGTGTGAACATCTTGCCAAAACATTTACATTTGCTTGTAATAATATGACAAGCATAAACGTTGACTAACAGACACTAAGGTACAGTTAGATAAAAGAAATAATTGTCATCCTCTATTACTCAAAAGGGCGACTATAGATCTGTGCTATACATTTTGTAGAAGCTAAGAGAATGGCTATCAGAAGTTTCTACCATGAAGAAATAGTAAATACGTGAAGTTTTAAAGATTTTACAGTTTGCAGGTATTAATATACCACATGCTACACCATGAAAATGTACAATTTTTCTGTTCAATTCAAAATAAAATTATAAAGAGACAAGAACACAACAAAAATCACTACTGCTTTATAAATGTAATTTAATATTGAATAACTAATAATCAATTATAATAAGTTAAAAATTTGTTATTATTCAAGACATCTTTCCATCTGCTTCACTTTTAATACTTCCTTTTATTGATTTTCTCTAATTCAATAATAGTGTTGGATAATCTAATCCAATCTCTCTCCTTTGGTAAAGGCTTGACCAGGGGATCCCTTAGTCAGAGTGATGGATCACAGAGGTACCCAATTTTTGCCCACTTCATTGTGCCTTATCAGTTCTCCTCTCAAATTTTCTTAGCACACCTTTTCTTTTTTTCTGTTTTTTAATTTTCTTTTCAACATTAAAGAATTTAGCACCCCTTTTCCAACTACTTAGTTACACATTACATTTTTTTTAGCACACAAGCTAGCTAACAAATAGCCTTAGTTATACAATGTCACAGAGTTTAACTAATGTACATTTTACACTAATTTATCATCTTCCTTTAAGAAAACCATTGTTTTGTTTAAATTTCAAGAACTTCTTCAGGACCAAATTGGTTGATTGTACCACTGCAATGAATTCTGTCATCATGTTAGAATTAGTGTCCTTTGTCTGCTGTGGATAAGCACCAAGACTTTGAATAAATACACCTAAAGTTGTAGGTCAGACTTGATCGTATGTATATTCTGCTTTCTCCTTTATGTGTGCTGCCACATGAGCCCAAAGGGTGTCTCGTTTTCATCAGCACTTTAGTACTTTAGTTACTGCTTAGTAAAGTGAGGGTGACTTGAATAAGAGTGTTGTGATCCCACAACAGTAATCTGTCTAGTAACCAGAAGAACTCAAGTTATTAAAGGACAGATAGTGAAAACATTTGGGACTTACACATTAAAGAGATGAGTCACATCCTGGGCAGAACTGAGCAAGATAGTGAAAACTTTAACTTTGCTACTCAAAATAGCAAAGAATTTAAAATTTATGAGCTGGTTATTTCTGGAACTTTCAGTTGATATTTCAGACCATGTTTGACTGTAGATAACTGAACTTTGGGAAAATGAAATTGCAGATGATAGGCTACTGCTCTCATGGGTGAGATTACGTGTATTACACAGTTTTTACTTATGGAAAGGGCTTGATCTGCTCATATAATTATCATGGGAAAATAAATTCCTTTTCAAAGTACCATGAATAACAGAAAATGTTCTTTGAGAAGTGTTTCACAGTCAAAAATTGTAGCTAAAGAAAAGAAATCAGACGTGATTGTCTGTGATCAAGATTTTAAAAACATGAAGTATTTTGCTGGCAATGTTTCCTATGTTGAGGGTTTTAATGGCTACAACAGCCGAGATCCCTAATGCATGTTCTAAATTCTCAGCATAACTTCTTGCAGCACTTTATTCTTTACACTTGGGAAATTCATGAAAGGTAAAACAATTTCTTTTCTGTTTTGAATATATTTTCTCTGTGGAATCATTTTGCTTCTAAGAGAAAAGTAAACCTTGAAAGCTTAAGATTCAGGAGAGAATGGGGAGAAATGTCATGTCAACTGTTTAATTATGCAGTCAATTTTTCACAATTGCAACTTTTCATTCAAATGTAACTTTTTTCAGTATGTTTACTATGGGTCTTGTGTTCTCAAAGAAACTTGTGCTTATTTCTTTTCCTTACTAGACATTCAAAAAGCCTTATGCCACCTTTTTTACTTATTTCCTCTAATTTTTTATATTATATCATTTTCCTTCCCTTTCCTCTCTCCAAACCCTCCCATTGACCCTTCCTTACTCTTTTTAAATGTGTGTCCTCTTTTTTCATTAACTGTTGTTGCAATTATATAAGTTTATATATCTATGTTCCTAAATACATACATACAACCTGTTCAGTCTGTATAATGTCATTTGTATGTAAGTTTTCAGGGTTGACTATTCAGTATTGTATTTCTCTTATTCTGCTCTCAGTATTCCTTAGGTGCTTCTAGTTATTTATATAGAATTAAAGTGTTCTCCTGTCTTCACTTTGATGCCTCTGTGTCCTCATATCCAAGTGACTCTCAGCTGAACTGTGCTGCTCAAAACCTAAAAGCTTAACCAGCCAAAATGCTTCTTGTTTCTGGTCTTCGTGCCTTATATATCTTTCTGCTTTTTGCTATCACTCCCTGAGATTAAAGGCTCACTTTACAGGATTAAAGGCATGTGTCACCATGTTTGGCTGTATCTTTGTGGCCTTGAACTCACAGAGATCCAGACAAATTTCTGCTCTGGAATGCTAGGATTAAAGGCGTGTGCTACCACTGCCTAACCTTTGTGTTTAATATCATGGCTGTTCTGTCTCTGACGCCAGATAAGTTTATTACAGTGCACAATATTTCGGGGAACACAATACCACCACAATATTGCCCCCAATGCTACATTTGGCCTATGAATACTGAAAAATTCTTCATTCTCTTGATTTAAAGTGCTGATGATACTTAATTCTGTATATTCAAAGTATAATAACTGTAAAAAATTTCTTAGTAGATAAATATAATTCATAAATAAGAAACACAATTTGTATATTTTCTTATCAAATTTTTTCTATTTCCTATGGTTTGTCCCAAGATAACTGCATCCTCCTCCATATAGTTACGCAGTTATATTATTTATGTACCTCTTCTCACCAATGTCTTATTAATTCATAAATCATGATGAATCTACTTCTCCAAGATCTCTCAAGTTATCTTCTTCTGTCATGCTTTTATTTTTTTAATTAAAGTAAAATTATGTAATTTGTTGTTTCCTCTCCTACCCCCACCCCTCTCATATCCTCTCTTTTCAGCCCCTTCTGTTCCCCCTTCACTCTTTCTCAAATTGATTGCCCCTTTTTGATGATTATGTCACAGACATGATTATATATGCATAAGTATCTAAATATAAACTACTGTGTCCATTTAGTGTCACTTGTGTGCATTTTATTTCTGGGCTGATCAGTTTGCATTGGAAAACCAAATCTTATTTAGTGCTATCGCTTGAATGCAGATCACCTCAAAAACTCACACTGAAATTTTGTCATCGTTGTAGGATTGTTAGCAGATAGGATTGAGGGACTAGTTATACAACAGTAAGTATAGATCTGAATCTTACATGATAGTGCATACCTGAAAGGGTAAGACAGGAAGATTGCAAGTTTGAGGCCCCAGTCTAGACTACATAGCATCCCAGGCTAGCCTGGACTATGTAACAAAGTCCAAAATAAAGCAAATAAGAAGGGTGAATTCCTCATGGTGTGCATCAGTGCCATTATAAAAGACACACTCAATTTATTTTCTTTGTTCTTCCTCCTTTCACCGTGTGAAGAGATAGTATTCCTCTCTTGTAAAAATAGATGGAGAGTTCATAATGAAATCGGACTCATCTAACCCATCAGCCCCTTGATTTTGAACTCCTAGCTTCCAGAATTTTAAATCCATGAACTTCTATGCACTATAAATTACCTTGTTTGGTATACCTGTGAGGAATTTTTCTTGATTGGCTTATTTGAAGTAAGAAGACCCACCTTACATCTTGGCCACACCTTCTAGTGGCAGCATATTTAAGGGACACAGGAGAAGAAAGCTCTTGCTCTTTGTCTGCTTGCCCTCAATTTCCCTGGCACATTCTTTCCTTCAATGGCATTAGAGTCTACTTCTTCAGAATTCTGGCATATACCTGAGTACCTGAGACAACGAGCCACATGGAATGGACTTAACAACTACTGGATTCTTGGACTTTCCATTAGAGAATAGCTAATGTTGGAATAGTTCGACCCCAGCCTGTAATCTGCTCTAATAAATCCCATCCCATATGTATGTGTTTCATTTCTCTTTCTCCTTCTCATCCTTCTTACTCCCTTGAAAGTGATGTTGCTACAGTTGTGATTCAATAAGTTCCCTCTAAATAACCTTTATCTAGCACATATTTATCTAGTACAACCAAATCTATGTTAAACTAAACCACATTCTTTATCTCTTTTAGAACTCTGCAATGTACAAGACAGTACCTTTCATGGCACAGATGATAATGGAGATGGCATTCTTGCCATATGTTGAGTTGAACTTCTTACTTCTAAGTATGGTAGAACACCTTGAAGCAAATTACATGTATTTTACAAATATCCACTTGAATGAGTCTCTGTCATTATGTAAATGCTGAGGGGATGAGTATTAACCTTGGTAAAAACTTTTGTTGACTTTGTTAAAGATGTAAAGTATTCCCTAACAGTCAAAGTTGGCTGCATGGGCTGGAGGATGAAAGATTATAATATGCAATGTTTGAGCTTTTGAGCTTAGATACAGATTTTTTCTAATGACAAGAAACTAAATCCGGAGAATTAGAATTCCGGAGCTGAAAAGAGAGAACGGTTTAAATAAAGTTGCCCTAAAGAATTGTCTGTCCTTCTGAGGTTCAATACAGAGACCTCAAATCTAGACCAAAGTGTCTCATACACCACCAGTCCCCAAACATAACAGCCTGTTGTGAATTGGTGAATTGGTTCCTTTCACAACCTGAGAGTAAGGTCCTGTTGCTGAAAACAGCACTTACTTACTTACATAATCAAACATGGAGGAAAGGTGCAAAGCTATACAGAGAACCCTTGTCTCGAAAAACCAAAAAAAAAAAAAAAAAAAAAAATCAAACATAATCTGGTATCCAGGTAGAAACTTCACTCCTACTGACCAGCATTCATGGTGCTAGAAGGTACTATACATGCTACCAAAGAAGAAAGGTAGTCATCAATATCACCTGGCTGTGAATCCTGTAACCTACAACAATAATTTGCCTGCAAGGTAGACTGCTGCAGTAGTGGAGTAGGGAACTAATCAACTACTTTTTTAAAAATTGGATTTAAGGTCTATTCCATGCAATATAAACCATACCTGACACTGTTAAAGTGGCCAAGAACCTGGGACTATATATATCATGGGCCCAGGGAAAGAGCTACTGCTATTATTCTGCTAAATGAACATAGCAACAACATGATGCCTACTAACACATTTCTATACCCATAGATAACTTCACAACTCAGCTCCCATCAGATAAATTTCTTCTTGTAATAATTCATAATTAACACAAGGCCCACAAGTGAACAGAGAATGAGAGACTTTTGAACATTCAACCCTAAGTGGGGTGTCTTTATCAAACCCTTCCCCTCAAGTCTCTAGGAGCTATGTGGAAGAGAATGCAGAAAGATTGTAAAGCCTCAGAAGTGATGGGTGATTCCAAGAAAACCACATCTTCCAGACACAACAGGGCTCATATACATATGAATTCTCAAAGACTATAACAGAGTGCATAAGACTTGTACAAGTTTTAACTTGATAAACTTCAGCATAGAGAAGAAGTGGGTACTAAGTCCCATCCCTACACAATAAGCTGTACATACTGGTTAGCAGCTTTGAAAGAGAAAGTAAGACTTTTCCAATAGAGGGACACTAGATCTGTCAACCATACACCAGGGCAGGACCCATGCCCAGGAGTAGTTGGCCAACACAAAACAGACTCCATGCTTTTTGTGTTCTTTGTTTGGTTGGTTGTCTTGGTAATTTTCTCACTCTTTTTTTTCTGTGTGTTTATTTTGAAATTTTTCCTTTTTTCCTTTCTCTCTTTTCTTTCTTTCTTTCTTTCTTTCTTTCTTTCCTTCCTTCCTTCTTTCCTTCTTTCCTTCTTTCCTTCTTTCTTTCTTTTTGAGAAAGAACCATGAAGTGAGGTAGGCAGACAGATGAGGTTGATCTGGGAAGTATTAGGAAAGGGGAAAGGATATGATCAAAATATATTTTATGAAAAAACATGAATAATGTTTTTCTGTAAGTCATATTGAACATGCCCATTGGAAAATTAGATTACCCTGTGAAATAGTTCCAGGGAAATACAATTAAACACATAATATCAATAAAATACCCAACATTCTTCAAGCCAAAGATGTTGTTTTAAGTTACTTTAGGTTTCTGGGAAATTTTCTTTTTCTTTCTTTCCTCTTCTTTCCTTTCTTATTTTTTTGAAGCAAGTTTCTTTTAAATTTTTGAGAGTACAATATAATTAGAACATTTTTCCTTTTATTCCTTTTCCTCCCTCCAAATCTTGCCATATAATGCTCCACATTCTTCTTTAAATTCATGTTATCTTTTCACTAATTAATGAAAATAATGTTATTGCCTGCATACATGTAGAAGCATATACAAAAATATTCCAAAGTACAACCTGTTCAGTCTATGTAGTTATTTGTATATATGTTTTCAGGGCTGAATACTTGGCACTGGAGAACCAATTGGTACACTCTTTCTCAGAGAAGGCCACCTCTCCTGCACCCAGATTTTCACAGTTGCCTGTAGTCCTTTGCATAGAGCTGAGGCCTTGTGAACTTTTCCCTGTCCATGCTGGAATGCTCATTTACATCTTGGACATGATGTGAACTAACAACTGACACAGAGGTCCATGCCTTCATATACAGCAATTGCAGTGTTTAAGAATCCTGGTAGAACCTCAGTGCCTCTAAATGATGGCTTTAAAACAGCTAGGTCACTTGGTTATTTTTGAAGGTCAGTGTTACAAGAAAATTTTCTGACTTCACAAGTAATTAAATACTTATCAAAAGTGTAAATTGGGCCCGATCTGACTCCTTAACTAAAGCTAATGATAAGAAACTGAGACATGGTTAACACACAAATACTTTATAACCTCAGCCAACTAAAACTGTCTACTTATCCACCACTGGAAGGAAACCCTATTCCTCTTCTGCATTTGAAAACATTCTCTGAATGTTGAAGCAATGGTAACAGTTAGGAAGATCACATTGCCATTTCCTTTTTCAAATATTGTTCAGGCATGAATGAATAGCAGCACTAGCCGCAAAACCAGCATTCTTGAATTTAAACATGGGTTTATAATGATTTCTGTGGAAATTCTAAAAGGATGCTCACTTTGACTTCTGCCTATATGCCTGGGTTATTTTCCTGAAGAAAGGCTAGGATTTCACATGCAAGAAAGACTGAAGCACATAATAATGAAAGCAAGGAAGCAGAATTGTGTGTGTCTGTATGTGTGTGTTTCTAATGCTATATTTTTAAAAGTATTTTTTGGGGTTTTTGCTTATTTGTTTTCTAAAGAGAGAGGGAAAGAAGGTTAGGACTTGGGTGGATGAGGAAGTGGGGGAGGTTCTGGGCAGATTTGGAGGAGGGGAAGTGATGACCAGAATATATTGTATGAAAAAAAATTTTTTTTTCCGGATAGGGTTTACCTGTCTAGACCTGGCTGTCCTTGAACTCTCTCGGTAGACCAGCCTGAGTTTGATCCCAGAGATGTGCCCTCCTCTACCTACCTACTGCTGGGGTTAGTATATGCCCCATGCCCAACCCAAAAAGTACCAATAAAAAAATCCAAAAAGAAGTTCAATACTTAAGTAGAAAATATATTTACAATGGTGTTGTGGAATAATATTTTAAGATGTGTTACATTCTTTTATGCTGTGAAATATTTGTTTAAGGATGTAAGTGTTGCATTTTTGTTGTTGTTGTTGCATTTGTTAAACTCTGTAAAGCTGTGTTACTTTGCCTGCCTAAAACACCTGATGGTCTAATAAAGAGCTGAATGTCCAATAGCTATGCAGGAGAGGGATCAACAGGGCTGCCAGGAAGAGAGAATAAATAGAAAGAGAAAATGAGAGAGAGGAGCAAGACTGGGAAGAAAGGATGATGCTAGGGTACAGCCTCCCAGCAACACAGCTAGCCATGGAGTAAGATATACAAGAAAAGATATACAAATAGAAAAGGGTAAAAGCCCAGAGGCAAAAGGTAGACAGGATAATTTAAGGTAAAAAAAAAAAAAAGCTGGCTAGAAATAAGCCAAGCTAGGGCTAAGAATTTACAAGCAATAATAAGTCACTGAGTGACTATTTGGAAGCTGGTTGGTGGACCTCCCAAAGAGCACAGAATAAGTAACAACTATGTGATGGTTAAGTCATCCAGCCTACAGTATTTTGTTACAGCAACTCAGACTGCTACATGTTCATTAACAAAAGTCGAGGATTCTTTGAAGAAGAGTTGGTAATTTCTGGTTTGGGAACAGGAAGGCTATGTCTTACTGAGAAACACTGATGATTACAGTAATTTCTGTTAATTTATGGTTAGAAATGTACACGATCTTGAGTGGTAGCCTTATCCATAAGGCTGACAAAACACTGGTTCTGACAATTGGAAACACTAGTAAAAACTAACTTTGCAAGGCTCATTCAATATAAGAAAATCCTCTGGAATGTGGAGACTGGCATAGCTATGCTCTGACAAAAGTACAATTCAAGTTATAATTGCAGGACAGCAGAGTGGGGACCTCCACAGACTTGCCTCTCAATGCAAGATATATAACTATCTGAACTTGTCAAAAACCTGTAAGCATTCAAAATCTCTGAGGAATACCCTAAAGGCATGTAGAAAAGAGGGACAGATGTTATGTAAGAAAGTCTGTAAAAGTTCAATAAAAAGAGTGAAAGTCTGTGACATTTGAATCATGACCCATTTCTTCCCTCCATCCACCCCTATTTCCAGCTCAGTGGGATGGAAACTCTGCTTTGTGTTAGATATCTTAGATGAAATGGAACAAACTCTTAGAAAGATATGAACTCTTGACACTGGGTGAAGAAGAATCAGAAACTGAAAACCTATAAGAAGTATAGACTGAATTAGATAACAGAAATATCCCTACTAAAAATAAGCATCTGGGCCCAGGGTGTGCAATGCTGAAGTCAACTATATATTTAAAGGAAAATTCATATCTATTCTCAAATTTATGTAATGTACAAAAGAGAAACACTTCTAAATTCATTCCATAATCGCAGTGGCATTTTGACTAAATAAGTCTTTTATAAGAAAATAACATTGTACATTAATGTATCCTATGAATATAAGCACAAAAGTCTTCAATAATACTAGCAAACTAAATCCATCAACATGCCACAAAGATTAGCAGGTTGATATTTGTCTCATGAATATTAATATAACTTAATTTGGAAACCAGTGAGTGCATTTCCCCATAGTAACTGCAACAACAAAGGATAAAGCAGTCATGATCATCAACAGATATAGAAAAACATTTGAGAGAAGTCCAAAATATATTCACAATAAAAGTGTTGAAAGTATTAGGAGCAGAGGGAGCAGCACTCTCAATTCATAAAACTGAATATGCTGGCCCACATGCATGATGCACACTCTGAGTCCCAAAGCTTACATGACACTTAATGTGAAAGGCTGAATACTTTTCCTAAACTCAGAAACCAGACAGTGGTATTTACACCCTCCACTTGTATCCAATGTGTTACTGGCAGTTTTAGCCAAAACAGTTAGGCAGAAAAGAAAGGCACACAGATGGTAAAGGAAGTAATAAAACCGTCTCTGTTCACCACACAGATGGTATTATATTGTTCATTGTCTTGAGAAACCCACTGGAATCCAACTAGTTAATAAACTCTTTATGCAAGGTTGCATAAAGGAGATCAAAAATCAAAAATCAATTTCATTTCTAAGCACTTATAACAGCAATATCAAAAGTTGTGAAAAAGATATTTATAGAATAATTCTAATTAAAACACATCAAAGTGTAGGATACTTAAGTACAACACAGAACCCTATGAAATGAATTCTGAAACAAGGTAAACCACTATCAGCATAAATTAAAAATATAAATAAGGTGAAATAAATTCCATCTTCAAGGGCGGAAAAATTTAGAGTTCAGGTGGCAGTTCTTACCTACTTTTTGTTCATTCTCATTTTAAAATGCCTGCTGGCATCCTTGCAAAATATTGAGACAGTAAAAAAAAATCCATATGAAAATTGGAAGTACTCTGAACAATCTAGTGTCTAATAAAATAACAAAGAAGTCTGACACATTTATGACTATAGTACTCACTACAAAGATCCAATAATCAAAAGAATTAGTGGCATTGGAACAATAGAGATGAATCAATAGAATATAAGACATTCTATAACCTTTGATTTTATAACAAATTTGTAGATCTGGCACAAAACACATAACAAACAAAGAAAAATACGTAAATTGGACTACATTACAATTAAAAATGCACTTCAAAGAACAGTATATGGAAATAAAATTAAAGACATAATACAATGGCAAAAGTTTACAAATCCTATGCCTACACTTTGAGGGCATTTTTGAATATATAAAGAATTCTTAGGCCGGGCGGTGGTGGCTCACACCTTTAATCCCAGCACTCGGGAGGCAGAGACAGGCGGATCTCTGTGAGTTCGAGGCCAGCCTGGGCTACCAAGTGAGTTCCAGGAAAGGTGCAAAGCTACACAGAGAAACCCTGTCTCAAAAAACCAAAAAAAAAAAAAAAAAAAGAATTCTTATGTCAATAATAAAAAATGTAGATTACCTAGTGATCAGTGTAGGATGGGGTCTCCGTCAAAGAAGATAAGTGAATATTCTAGATGTTCCATAGCATTTGCCAATGTAATACTTCATACTTCAGGATGGTTATTAGTAATTTTTAGGTTATTTTACAAATTAATGTTTTGAATAATGACATTTTTGTGATTGTCCCCATACTTTTTTCTCATTCTTCCCCCTCTTTACTACCATCCCTCGTGTGTCTTCAATACCAATGGCTCTGTTTCTTCCTCCTGTTGGTCTCCCACTCTACTTTCTCAGTAAATGTATCCTGTTGCTGTTTCCCACCTTTAAAATGTCTTAATGCCCTCTTATGATCCCCTCTCTCACTTCTAAACTATAAAACCACATATATCAATACAGACATATATAAATTCACATACAAATATTATTTATATATATGAAATTTTATCTAGGTTCCATATAAAAGAGACAATATGTGTTATTTGTGTTAATTTGGCTCATTTTGCTTGACATACTAATTTGCAGTTCCATCCATTTCTTTTAAATACCATGATTTTTTTCCCTTATGGGTGTAGAAAATTTCATTGTATATATGTAACACATTTTCTTATTCACTAATGTATTGATGAACATCTAGGCTGGTTCCAGTTCCCGGATATTGTAAATAATAGAACTATAAACAAGGATATACAAGGATCACTGAGTGTCAGAACACAGTCTAAGAATGGAGTTGTGTGAGGAGATTTCTGAGTGCTTGTGAGAAAAGCCAGAGAAACCAAAACAAAAGCATTATGACCTCAGTGTCTTCAAAAACACAGAATTGTTCTTTGATTATGCTTTCATGCCCCTCCCAGGTGTAGTGAATAGGAGTGAGTTTAGCTCAGATTATTCATTACAACTGACCATTGTTATTTGTTTATATACCTCTATGGCAAAACATGTTTTTGCTCTGTGCAGCTTGCCTTTGTGATTGCACACTTTATTCATGTGACTTTTCTCAACCACCAGAGTATAAACTTTCAGATGCTCTGCATAAAGTTGGCTATCACGTGTGACTTTAGCCTGCCTCGTTTACCAGCTCCATTCTCCTAGGACCCACCACTTCTAGAGCAGTAAACAAATATAGTTTGCTGACTTAGTGTCTTTTGAATATACACCCAAGAGTAATATAACTGAGCACATGGTGGCTCTATTGGTGTTGAAATCTTCTAAAATTGATCACAGTAATGGTTTCCTAATTCTAAAGATAATAAAGCTATCAAATCATACATTTTAAATGAGTCAGTCTGGGAGATATGAGTTATATCTCCATAAATCTATTTTTTAAAATGGCTTACTGGATATACTTATGATTTCAATATTTATCACCAACTTAATACCATAGATTTATCAAATCATGCTTTGCACTTTTCTCTGGGGTACTTTAGGCCAATATGTTACATATTATAAACCTTTGTCATGTTAGATAGTAGATAATACATTTTTGCCTGGCCAACATCAATTCTCTCTCTGTCTCTCTCTCTCTCTGTCTCTCTCTCTCTCTGTCTCTCTCTCTCTCTTCTCTCTTTTCTGTGTTTACTCCCTTGCATTTCAGTAAAGGTGAGACTTTGTCTTGTACCAAGAATAGATCTGACTGCTCAAGGTTCGCTTCCATTCTCTTTGCTGAGCACTGAACCTAAAGACCACAAATGAGTGAAGAGCAGAAATCTTTAATGCACTTGAAAAACTTCATACATTTTTAACAAGTCCCTGTGAATACATATTTTTTGCAGATGTTACCTGAACTATAAATCATGAAAATTTCAATTTTCTTGGTACCACTCTAAGAGTGAAGTAGACACTGAAATGGCAGAGCATGAGAATGTAGAGAACTCGTGTCTTTGTACACACTTCACTGCTGAAGTGACTCTGGCCAGCATGAGCATGGTGAGCATGACTCCGGCAGGCCTTGCCCTCCTCCCCATTCCTTCTGCCTTGCTTAAAAACCATTAGCTCGCATTCCTAAAGCTAGCCAACAAGGTCTATTATCTTATTGAGCCTATTCCTCTTCCTCAGGCTGACAGTCAAGGTCCAGCTATCAAAGTATTGAAGTCCAGCAGTCAAATGCCTCCTTTGGCTCATCTAATTAACATGCCCAATTAAAATTAAACACCTCGTCCTAACATGGGGTTTCCCCTTGTGCCTTTATAAACTGCCATTTTTCTGTGTGCCACCTCTGTCTCCTCTCTATCCAGAGCCAGTCCTTTGTTGCTAAGGGACAAATAACTGCTCCTTCTCCTTCTTCCTTGTCCTCTGTCTCCTGTGTTTGTATCTTATTCCTCACCCTCTGTCCTCTGGGGCAAATAAATCCCTTTGTGCTGAGAACTTGGTCTTGGGGGTCCTGAATCAGTACTTTTCCTTTCAACTGACATGCCAGAAAATCTGGAACATGATGGACTTTAGGACACTGCTTGGACGTCAATATGAAATGAAAAAGATTGGGTGACTGTCTTACTGTAGGATCATCACTAGTATTACTCACTCATGACTTTCTTTTGACAGTGAATTCTTTTTCTTGCATCATTTTGTTGTATATCAACAATCATATGGTGACTATATACCAGGATAAGTACAGAAAAATATATAATTAGAACAGCAGGCATGCTTCTTTTGTGGTTGCTTGAACCAAATTAATCCAAAAGACAAGCTGGACTGGTCTTGCTGCTGTAGTTACCATCATGGCCCCCACTAAGTTTCCCTCAGAGCTTTGATTTCACACTCAATTTTTAGGTTTTCTTTTGCCCATGCTCCAATAGCTGTTTTCATAGCATTGTCCATCTACCCATTTTTGAATGATTTTGTAGCTCAACTATAAACATTTACAAAGGAATTAATTACACAAGAGGCCTCAGTAGGGAGTGTGGCATATCATAAGACATGGTACACAGACAACGTCTAAAATTTCTATAGGGAGTTTTTGTTCCATGCCTACGTTCAGAAGTCTTTGTCTGGCAAGGGATGAAGAACAAGAACACCAAGAGAACAGAACCTACTGAATCAACTAACAGGGCTGACATGGGCTCACTGAGACAGAAGTGGGAAGCACAGGGTCTGCATGGGTCTTCCCCAGATTCTCTGTGAATATGTAATGGCTGTCAGATTGGTCTTTTGGTGGGAGTCCTAACATTGGGAGATGGTGTATCTCTGACTTTTTTGCTTGCTCTTGGGACTCTTTTCCTCCTATTATGTTGCCTTGTCCAGCCTCGGTATGAGGGTTCTACCTAGTCTTATTGTATCTTGTTTTGTCCTGTTTGGCTGTCATTTCATGGAGGTCTGCTCTTTTATAAAATGGAAACGGAGGGTTAATGAATCTAGGGGAAAGGGAAGGTGGGAAGAGTGGAGGGAGTTGAAATCACAGTCAGGATGTTTTATATGAGAGAAGCATATGCTTCCAAGAAAAAAGAAAAAAATAATTTCAAAGAAGAAAATTTTCATTTGGATTTTTGGGCAGAGGCCTTTCTTAGGAGACTTCTGCAAAGATGCTATGATATGTTTTTATTAGGAAGAGTGTGAAGAGGTAGTTGAGGGGGTTCAAGAAACCTTTCTTTCCTTTCTAAATCAGTGCTAGGCACTCTTCCATTTCTAAAACACTTCCCTGGTTTTTTCTATTCTCAGATCCCTGTAAGGACAGGAGCCTTTTGTTCAGGGATCTTTTCCAAGGAAGGTGATCCTTATGCTAATTGATCAGAAGACAATCAGCCTCATGGGGATAGGACCTGGGAGGCATTTCTACTTTTGCAGATTAACTTTTTTCCATACTGTCACAGTGAGGGGAGAAATCTTAAGTTTCATTTTATGCTCCTTTGTTGTCTCAATTGACTACCCCAAGCTTTCTGGTAAGCTTGCTCAGGCCCAGAGCAATTATTGTTGCATTATATTTGCTAAGGTAGGGAAAGGAAATGTCATACTTTTCAGTCTTAGGAATTTTGCTTTCTCAGAAATCTCAATGTTCCTCTGGCAGTAGGAGATGAACTGAACATAACATGGTTTACTTTCTCCAGTGAATAGTGTTTCTAAATTATAAAACCAAGCTAGGTATTAAACAACAGAAAAATGTTTAAAGAAAATGTGATATATGTGCATAGTTGGAATTTTTTTCATCCACAAAGAAAGAAAATTTTGTTTTCTGTTAAAAATTTGGTAGAAATTAAGATAACCTTACACAGAACATTAAATTAGTTTTAGAAAGAGGAATGGGTATTATTGATTTTTTTCTCATGTATGAGTCTTTGATTTGATGCAGGCATATAATATCATACTTATGACTTTTAAAAATGTGATATGGTCTAGAAAAACAAGAGACACAGGAGGGATGAGGCGGGAGAAAGAGGATTAAGAGGGCATAGACTGGAATGTGCTCAACATACATTATACACTTGTATAAAAATGTCTTCATGTACCATAATATCTTGAACAATGAATATGGGCAATGATTTTTTTTTAATGAAAAATAAAAAGAAACAACAAAATAATTCTCCCTGGTAAAGTGAATTCTCCCCTGTGTTCTGAGGCATGTTGCTTCTTTATTCCCCAGGGGCTTACAGTTTTTGTTCTACACAAGAGAGAGTTTGTGAATGGTTCTGTGCAGCTTTCTTTATAGTGTGCTTTTCTCTAAGACATTACTGATTAATTGCTTTCATATGCATTTCTGTCTCTCGCATTCATCCTTTTTCCTGTGACCCTGTTGAAGTGTGTGGAAAGGAGTCTACCTGTGTACCCCGGCTGTGGCACTTGCTTCTTTTGCTGTCTTGAGTGGTGGTACATCTTCATACTAGACTGACTCAGATGAGAATAATTCACATTTTTTCCTGTGTGCACTGCCAGTTGTTGATACCCAGCACTCCTTCTCCCAGTGTGCTTCAAAAGATAAGTCACCTTTTTCATTTTTCCTCTCCTGCCTTTCCACAACATGGTTTCCTTGGTCAGTTATGTTCAGCTAGGTTATGAATTTGTAGCTCTTCCTAATATTAGTTTGAAAGTTACACCTTTTAAGTTAGTTTTTTTCTAAGTTTCCACAATCTGAATCAAAACCATTGTTTACATTTTGTTGGAAATTTTTATGTGTGACAATTTTATATCCAGATACTTTGCTGAAAGTGTTTATCCTCTGTCAGAGTTTCTGGTGGTATTTTTAGGGTCACTGACATATAAAATGTTATCTTCAAATAAAGATACTTTGATATCTTCCTTTCCAATTTACATTCCTTTGATCTTTAGTTGTATTGTTTCTCTAAATAGGATGTCGAGTGTTATATTGAATAGGTATGGAGAAAGTGGACAACTTGTTTTGTATCTGATTTTAGTGGAATTGCTTTGAGATTCTCTCCAAGCCATGGGCTTGCTGTAAACTAGCTTATAATGTTGAGGTATGTCCCTTGCAAAACTAATATATCCAGTACTTTTTATCTTGAAAGGATGTTAGATTCTGTCAAAGGCTTTTTCTGCAAATAATGAGATGATCATGTATATTTTGTCTTTCAGCTAGTTAGTTTATAGAGTGGATTAAATTTATTGAATTACATATGTTGAACCATCCCTGCATCTCTGGGATGAAGCCTATTTGGTCATGGTGGGTGATCTATGTGTTTAATGTGTTCATGTATTTGGTTTGCAAATATTTTATTGAGACTTTAACACCTATACTCAAAACAAATCAGTAGCCCTCCTACATACAAATAATATAAGGACTAAGGAAGAAATCAGGGAAACAACACGTTTCACAATAGCCTAAAATAATATAAAATACCTTGGAGAAATTCTAACCAAACAGGTTAAATACTTGTAAAATAAAAACTTCAAGTCACTGAAGAAATAAAATTGAAAAAGATATCAGAAGATGGAAAGTTCTCCCTTGCTAATCGATTGGTAGATTAACATAGTAAAAAAATGGCCATCTGTTTTGGTATCCTATGAAAAGTAGTCTATGGATTCAAGGGACTCCCCATCAAAACTCCTACACATTCCTTAAAGATCTTGAAAGGACAATTCTTAGCTTCATAGTGAAACACACACACACACACACACACACACACACACACACACACACACACACAAGTGTAAGCAAAAGAATCTTGAATATTTCAAGAGGCCATTGCTACATTCACATTATCCTCATATAAACAAGATTGGTGATGTTTTGGAGAATACCAGTTCAGCTGGCTTAACTGGGAAGGTTGACAGAACAAGACTGTATATAGGGCTGAACCTGAAGACAGCCTAATTTGATTTCCCACATTCCATTTTTCTTCATGTTTGCTTAAATAGCAAAGACCAGCATTAAATGTCTAAAGGAATTTGTAACTTGAAACCGGGTATTACAAAATAAACTTGCGGAAACTAGTTTTAAAAGACAGCAAAATGAGCAATACGTGGTGGTGTGAGTCTGTAATTCCAGCATTCAAAATGTGAGACAGGAGAATTGCTGGGAGTACAAGGTCAACCTGGGCTGAATAGGATCAGACACCAAGACTACATAGCAAAAGACTATCACAAAAGGAAGGAAAGAAGAAAAACAGCCAGTAATCTACCATCATGTGTTTCTGTGGAATCAGATGTTATAAGAAATAAAGATTCAGGATGCTACTTAAAATACAACTTCTGTGCCACGTTCCTCAGCAGGTGCAATCATTTAAGACCATGATAGTGGAGTAAAGGAAAGAGCAGAATTTAGCACTCTGGATGCTTAAGAAGTGAGTGCTTATATTTAACCCTAAAATTGTTTGAAATGGGGAAGAAATATAACAGGATACAATTGGGCTAATTATGCAATATTTCATCTTTTCAATTCTCTAGCTCTATACTGTTCCTAAAATGGAAGAGTGAGTCTCTTTGGTGTTGCCTGCTCAATGTAGGGATCTTTGGTAGACATTTCTCATAGTGTGTACTTAAGTACATAGTGTGTACTTAAGAAGTGCCTGACATTGATTTGTGTTGACTCCTAAGTCCATGTAATAATTGATACCTGTTTTCTATGGTATCATAAAAAAAGGAAAATAAAAACACACACTGAGAAAAAGACAACTACTTCACCAATGTTGCAGTCAAACTAAATGGATACATGTAGAAGAATGCAAATATATCCATACTTATCACCATGCACAAAAGCCAACTCCAAGTGGATCAAGTACCTCATCATAAAGCTAGATACACTGAACCTGATGTAACAGAAAGTGAGGAATAGCCTTGAACTCATGGCACAGGAGAAGACTTTCTGAAAGAATATAGTTGATATAGGCACTAAGATCAACAATGAATAAATGAGACTTCATGAAAATGTAAAACTTCTGTAAGGCACAGGATGCCATCAATTGGACAGAGCAGCAACCCTAAACATGGGGATTTTTTCACCAACTGCACATTTGATAGAGGATTAATATCCAAAAGATATAAGTAACTCAAAAAATATATAACAATAAACCAAACAATCCAACTAAAAGTAGGGTATAGATCTAAACAGAGAATTCTCAAAAGAGGAAATCCAAATGAGAAACACTTAAAGAAGTGATCATCATCCTTAGCCACCAGGTAAATTCAAATCAAAATTACTTTGAGATTTCCTTTTACGCCATTCAGAATGACTAAGATTAATAAAACAAATGATAGCTCATGCTTGTAAGGATATGGAATAGGGGAACACTTATTTATTGCTGGTGTGAAAGCAAACTTGCAAAGCTAATATGGAAATCAGTGTGGCAGTTCCTCAGGAAGATGGGAATTGATCTACCTCAAGATCTAGCAATACCACTCTTGGACATATACCCAAAGGATGTTTCATCCTCCCACAGGGAAGCTTGCCCAACTACATTCGTTGCTGGCCTATTATTATAGTCAGAAATTGGGAACAGCCTAGATGTTTCTCAACAGAAAAATAAATAAAGAAAATGTGGTATGTTTGTACAATGGAATATTAATTAGCTGTTACAAAAAGTGACATCTTAGGCCGGGCGTGGTGGCGCACGCCTTTAATCCCAGCACTCGGGAGGCAGAGCCAGGCGGATCTCTGTGAGTTCGAGGCCAGCCTGGGCTACCAAGTGAGCTCCAGGAAAGGCGCAAAGCTACACAGAGAAACCCTGTCTCGAAAAAACCAAAAAAAAAAAAAAAAAAAAAAAAAAAAAAAAAAAAAATTTGTAAATTTGGCCGGGCGGTGGTGGCGCACGCCTTTAATCCCAGCACTCGGGAGGCAGAGCCAGGCGGATCTCTGTGAGTTCGAGGCCAGCCTGGACTACCAAGTGAGTCCCAGGAAAGGCGCAAAGCTACACAGAGAAACCCTGTCTCGAAAAACCAAAAAAAAAAAAAAAAAAAAAAAAAAAAAAAAAAAAGTGACATCTTGAAATTTGCAGGCAAGTGGATGGATCTAGAAAAAAAAGAGGTAACCCAGAGGCAGAAAGAGAAATATGATATGTATTTGTTTACCTATGGATATTAGCTGTTAAATAACTGAAAAGCAAGCTACAATACACAGACTCAGAGAGGTTAGGTATAGAGGGGACTGGGGCAAAATGTATCTTCCTGCGGGGGACAATATAGTAGATTGTATGGGTGGACTGGAAATAAGGTGGATGGAAATAGGAGGATAAGTTGGGAAGATAGAGTTGAAGGAGGAAATGCAGGGAGAAATAGCTAGAATTGAGGGGCATTTGAGAGGTGGTATGAAAACCTAGTAAAGTATGAACTTCCTAAAGCATTTGAAAGCAATCATAATGAAGTCTGGAAATAATGAGGAAGACACAGTCCTAGCTAGCCATCTCTTGTCACCAAATGAAGCTTCCAGCACCAGAACTATATTACATCCAACTGAGTGTTGGCTAAGGAAGTTCCATGGAAATCTACACACAACCCAGACTGTTACCAAGAAAATAGGTTGCTCTCCACAAACTGACATCAAGATCCCATTGATGAAGACCACACCCACACCACTCATTTAACATGGAGAGATGTTGTTGGTGCCCACATAGAACCTTCACTCCTATGTTCTAGTATCTTTGTAATGGTACTCCACAGTCTTCCAAAGAGTAACATAAACAGAAACCTAGCCACAAAAGCTTGGATCTACAACTTGTCCTGCCTGCAAAATATGCTAGGGCAATGGAGGTACAAAACTTGTGAGACTAATCAACCAATAATCTGATTTGATGTAAAGCCTATTCTATGAGATGAAACCCATACCCCAAACTGCAAGGGTGATCAAGGACTAGAGACTAGATAGCCCAGAGGACTAGTGTAAAACCAAAGAATACTGGTCTTATAAAAAAGAAAGTAGTTAAAAAATAATTCTGAATATTCTGGTATACTCACAGGTCAATGCCCTAGTGAGCCATCATCAAAGAAGCGTCTTCCTAGAGCAGATGGGAACAAATACAGAGACCCACAACAAGACATTACAAAAAGAGAAAGACCTTGGAACACACAGCTCTAAATGAGATATCTATATCAAAAGCCTGTCCTCAGATCTTAGGAAACCCCATAGGAGAGGAGGAAGAAGGTGTAAAAGCCAGAGGGGATGGAGGACACCAGAAGGATAAGACTTACTAAATCAACTGAGCAAAGCTCCTATGAAATCACAGAGACTGAAGCAGCAAGCACAGCGCCTACATGGGTCTGCCCCAAATACCCAAATATATATATATATATATATATATATATATATATATATATATATATATATATATATATTTCAGTCTAGTGTTCCTATGGGACACCTGAATGTGTGAATGAGTGGGTCTCTATTCGTGTGCTTTGTCTTGGGCTCTTTTCCTTTGGTTGACTTGCCTTGTCCAACTTTGATGTGATGGTTTGAGTTAAGTATTATTATATTTCATTTTGTTATTATTTGCTGTTATCTCTTGAAGGCCTGTTCTTTCCTAATGAGAGACAGAAGCAGAGTGAATTTGAATGGGAAGGGAGGTGTGGTGGGAATTAGGAGGAGTGAAGGAAGAGGAAACTGTAAACAGAATGTATTGTATGAGAAAGGAATCTACTAAAACTCTTAAAAATAAAATGGGGAAAAAGAAATAAAAAAAAAGAATTTATATGTGCATGTCTTCTTATTTTTACAAAGACTACAGTCAATATATAATGCCAAATAAATAGTAACTCTTCCTATTCGTATTTTAAATGTGTGTCCAAAATTACAGTCTCATTCTTATATTGTTTACTTACATTTTTTTTATTACATTTCATCTATGGACTTAAATCATCAACACTTTTGTTATAGTATATCTCAGTATCAGGGAGATTAAAGTACTGTTATACCATATAACAAAAGCATTACATAATTATTCTTTCCAACAGAAATCATTTTTTCTTAAATATTATGTATTCTCTTTATTGATTGGTATTTGCTATGCTACTGTATTTAAATAAATTCTGGAGTCACCTACTTTGTTGTCACAACCACATTCCAGATTTCATAATACAGGTTGTGACATTACCAGAGTCGAAATGACATTATGCAATACTGCAAGAGTAAAAACATGTGTTTTTCTCCAATGCATATAATACCAAACAGTTATATCATAGAGAAGGAAATTCCGTTCTATTCTGTGAACTGAAGTTATTGAGGAACAAAGATTTTCTCCTTAATTCAGCATTACCACATATCCCAACTTCTGCTTCTCAGTTTTTACCACTGTTATCCATTGACCTTTACATATGCTAGGTCCTGTGAACATCGGAGTATTAATATTTTCTGTGTAAGAGTGAAAGTCTTCTTATGTCATGTGTGGTTTCCATGAAAGTTACTTTCCAGTTAGCTTACTCATATCTTCACTACATTTACCAGGTTGAGTTCAGTCTTAGTGCCATAAATACCTTAAGACTATTTCTTAAATCATCATAAAGTGTCTTACATCACATGATGAATTCTGACTGTAAAAAACAATGATCCCTACTTTATAACAAGAGAACTGGGAACTCAGAGTATTGATAGCAAAGCAAGTCAGCCTTCAAGCTTGGGGGAGCAGGAGATCCCAGCTGGATCAAGAACAGAGAGGGAGAACAAGGAATAGGTGACCATGGTAAATGAAGACCACATGAGAATAGGAAGAAGCAAAGTGCTAGAGAGGCCCACAGAAATCCACAAAGATACCCCCACAATAGACTGCTGGCAATGGTTGAGAGACAGCACAAACTGACCTACTCTGTTGATGGTTTGGCCAAACACCCTAATTGTTGTGCTAGAAACCCCATCCAATGACTGAGGGATCTGGGTACAGAGATACACGGCTAGGCCCCTGGTGGAGCTCCAGGAGTCTAATTAGCAAGAAAGAGGAGGATTTATATGAGCGAGAATTGTTGAAACCAAGGTTGGATAAAGCACAGGGACAAATAGCCAAATGAATGGAAACACATGAACTATGAACCAGTGGCTGAGGGGCCCCCAACTGGATCAGGCCCTCTGAATGGGTGAGACAGTTGATTGGCTTGATCTGTTTGGGAGACATCCAGGCAGTGGGACTGGGTCCTGAGCTCATTGCATGAGTTGGCTGTTTGAAACCTGGGGCTTATGCAGGGTCGCTAGGCTTGGCCTGGGAGGAGGGGACTGGACCTGCCTGGACTGAGTCTACCAGGTTGATCTCAGTCCTTGGTGGAGGCTTTGCCCTGGAGGAGGTGGGAATGGGGGTGGGCTGGGGGGAAGTGGAGGGGGACGGGAAGGGGGAGAACAAGGGAATCCGTGGCTGATATGTAGAACTGAATTGTATTGTAAAAAAAAAAAAAAAAAAGTCAGTCATCAGCCTAGAGAAAAGGCAACAATGGCTGGCATGCAGATTTGGAGCAAAACAGCCCCTTCTAAGACTCATGATTTCCCATCACTCTGTCTAGATATGTGTGGACTATCATTTCTCAATCTTAAGGTAATTTAAAAAGCTGTTGGGCAAGGAAGCAGGCATTAGTTGCTAAGTAGGGAAGTCAGGGTTCCAGTGCCTTCGATTTACTATTCATTGATGGGCTCTAAATACACCTAATACTGAAAACAGACCATAATGATTTATTTCTTGTATGATCGGACACATGTAATTACGTGCAGTTTTTATCATGCAGTTGTAACAATATATGATCCCCAAACTTTGTGTGTCCAATCAGAATGTGACATGGGTATGTTAATACTTCTTTCTGCCTATCATATGTCACCTAAATGCCCTTGAATATCTCCAAAGAGGTGTTATGAATAATGAAAGGACCCTAACTTACATCCTGCCTGACCCCTGCTGAAGCTCTTCAGCATCCATTCATATCTTCTTTGCATGCATTCAATTGGCATTCATATTTCAAGTATTCAAAGTAGCGAGTAAACTTCCAACATGCCAGGCAGGCAGCAGCAATCTGCTTCCTGTCATTCCTGGGCAGCTATCCTGGTGATGCATCATCTTGATTAATTGCCAAACAGATTGGCGGAAGCTATGCTCTTCAGCGTTTGCCATCCTCAATGATTCATTGGTAGCTTTCTTTTTTCCCCAGATCATCAGAAAAATAACCAGGATGATAAGTATAAACTATAAACTGAATCAAATATTAACAGATAGTTGAGGTCTTGAGGTACTGTGTCACTTTTAACCAGATTCGCTAGGCTGAGTTTGAACTCAGAGCTCATAAATCACCAAGTCTCATTTCTAGATCTAGAGTTTTTTCCCAGAACTTGCATCTATGTGGCTCCTTAAGTTGGAAGTTTCTTTTTTCTTCATTGATTGCAGACAATCACTAAGGTCCTCCCTCCAAATCTAACAACTCATAAAACATACATAAACTATATTTTGCCACAGAATTCAGCACAGTGGGGAATTTGGTCATGACTGCAATGAGTTCACAGTGGTAAGCCTTCAATATCAGGACAGATAAAAACAATACAGTATAGTGAAATTCCAGCTGAGCTCTGATAATAAACACCATGGTTTCTGGGATTCCTCATTCATGTTCAATTTCAAGTACCTTTGATGAACTTTTCTCTATTTTGTGTACTTTGGAGAGTCAATTGCTGTTTCTATTTCTACATAATAAAAAATGAGGATCATTACTTCACAGCATTTTTTTTAATTCATTCCTCCGCAAGTATGTGTAGGAAACGAAGACTACTGCATACAAATTTTTAGTTTTTACTAATTAGTAATTCTCACACAGTTTTTCATGTTTCCCTTAGCTATACAGTATTATAAATCTAGGTTAGAATACATAATTCACATTTCATAATTTTGTTTTTTGACAGAAAGCTGTTCATGGATTTCATATTTAATAATTATCTTTTATTCTTGAAAAAAAGTTTTGTTTAATTCCTCTGTGAACTTTACAATCTACCATTTGAAAGACCACATGCATGATGTTACACTTTACTCCTAACACAAGTATTAATACCATGTTTAAAGGTACAGTGATGATAGCAATAGTAGCAAATAGTTATATCATTCTTAGTATATGTCAGGCCTGTGTTAAGTATTTTAGCTAAATAGTTTAACTTAGTTAAAGACATTTAACTTGCACAAAACATGTCTGAACTCTAGCATCCATTTTACAGATAGGGAAATCAGAACTCTGAGCTTTCAAATAACACATAGAAGATCACATATTTCATTAGTGACAACCAAGGAAAAGGGTAAGTTTTCATAAATAATTTTGCATTTCAAATGATCATTTACTACAATTCCAGGTTCTGTGTAGAACATTATGAATTAAACTATAGATATATTGCTTTAGCACACTGCTGAAAATTTATATCTTCTAAAATGACCCCCAACTTCCTATTCACAGAAAAACTGTGCTTTATTGTGAAAGGCAAATGTAGTACATGACAATAAAGACACAGGTTTTACTCAAGCACTGCTGTCATTTTGAGCACTACCAGGTGTCCCCTAACTAAAATATATATTACTTGAGATTAAAATGGGAAATGCCTTTATCACTAGTTTCTTATTAATCTCATAATATTTTGAATAATATTTCCCTTTATTAATTTAAATTTTTATTTTTTTGACAATTTTATATATCAGTGCTTTATACTATGAGAGCTAGTTCTCATAGCGGAATCATCCAGGTCAGTTTCAATTGGATTCCTCTATGTCTTGTTCCTCAAGTGTTTAATGTCTTCAGCAATAGGGTCTTGCTTTGTATGTATACATCTGTGCTTATACACATTATATATCTGTGATGATATTTGTAATCTAAGAACTAAAACTTGCCTGATGATCAGAGGACAGAGCCAGCCAGAGTTAGCCACAGAGGTTAGGCAGTGGTGGCACATACCTTTAACCCTAGCACTCAGGAGGCAGAGGCAGAGATCCATCTGGATTTCTGTGAATTCAAGGCCACACTGAGCTACACAAGATTAATCCAGTCTAAAAAAGAAACAACCAGGCAGTGGTGGCATACACCTTTAATTCCAGCACTTGGCATCTCACATCTTTAATCCTAGCACTAGGAAAGTTGAAACAGGAAGTGATATGGCTGGGCAGAGAAAGGAATTTAAAGCAGAAAGAGACTGGAATTTGCTCTCTTGCAGAGGCTCTGTCAGGCTGAGGAGCTGGTGAGGTAAGAGGTGGTGGCTGTGGCTTGCTCTACTTCTCTGATCTTTCAGCTTTCACCGTGATATCTGGCTCTGGGTTTTTATTATAAGAACATTTAGGTTAGTGCAACATATATCTATTTTTAAGTAAACATACAAGTAATATGTGTTCCCCTACGGGTTTTTCAAACATCATTATTATTATTTGTCAATCCTGATGCAACAATGAGTTTTATTAGAAAACTAGATAATTTAAAAAGTCATAAAGCAAAACTTACAGCTTCAACTCTAGAAATAGCATTGATTGTATTCTAAAGAATTTAATGGAAATTAATGTCAAATGTGCATAGCTACTTTCTATTTTAAAATAATATTGAAAATGAGACTGATTCCTACAGAATCTACTCATTTATTAAAATATAGAGATTCATTGTTAACTGAAAGTTTTTTAAGACAAATGCATGTAGCGGTTGGCATACTAAATTTATGTGTGTGTGTGTGTGTGTGTGTGTGTGTGTTTCACATCATGATGTTATCTTACTGTTCATAATGTATGTATTGCCTCTGAAGTATCTAGCTGGAAACAAAACTGAAAATGATTTGTTAGTTGAATAAATCTCTAAAATTGTGTAAGTTTTTTATCATTTAAAAAAATCTATGACTACTTGGGCTGGAGAGGTACTAACAGCTCTTGTTTCTCTTGTCAGAGATGCCACTCAGCTTCCAGTACCCAAATCAGGCATCTCCCAACTGTAGTTAACTCCAGCTCCAGAGAATCTAACACCCTATCTTGGCCCCTGTGGACATCAGTGCCTACACATACACAAAAACAAAAGTAAATAAAGTAAATCTGAGATAATCTAAGATTACTAGTCACTGTATCCATAAATCTTCAACATTTTTCAAGTAATTATAAAACCTGAGAATCTCTGGGGAGGAACACAATAGCATATCTTTAAGCACCAAAAAAATCATTTATTGAAGGACCTTAAAGGAAGCATATTGTCTTCCTTTCATTCTAATTTTTCATGTTGTTAACTGAAATAGAATTACATCATTTCCCCTTTCTTTACTATCTCAAATCTATCCCATAAACCCACTTCAAGTTGATGATCTCTTTTCTTTGATTATTATTCTTATACACATAAATACACATGTGCATTTTATCTCTCTCTCTTTATATATATTTATATAATTGCAAGTTGAGTCATTTTTTGTTGGTGGTGTATATATTGTCTCAAGGCTGATCACTTTGCCTTGGGCAACCAACAAATATGTTTAATTCTAGAGATCATCAAACTATAGTTAAAAATAAAAGTTTGTATTGACTCGTGATTTTAAAGATTTTAATCTGAGCCAAGTCAATTCCATTTGTTCCATGTGTTTAGTGGGAGTCACTGAGTGGAAAAGGCAGTAAGCCTTTATGTGTGTATAATGTATCCAACACAACCAGATCACCTTTGTCTACTATTTAAGCCACTTGTTCTGCTAATCTCCAATGCCACGATTCCAAACTTTAGAAAAATCAAAGGGACACTGAAGCATCATCTGATGTGAAACCTAATACACCAGCATGAAAAATACGACAAAAAGAAAAGATAGGAGGAACCTTGAGAATGCATACTGGAAAGCATAGAGAACCTGAAATGTTCAGGGAAATGGAGAAGAAAATGTGTCCTAGAGAACAAGATTTTAACACATGCCAATTTTAACTAAGCAAATAACATTATATGATCTTACAGGCTTTCTAAGATATTTTTGTTTATTTGTGGTGCTGGGATGGACCCCAGGGCCTTGATCATACAAGTCAAGTCACCAATCATTGAGCCACCTCCCCAGCCTTGGAATACCTCCTGATGTCCTACCATTTAGGAAAATTTGCAACTAAGCATCTGATATAACAGATTTTGATAGATAACAGAAATGACAACAATGATTCTAAAATTCTGATTTTAAAATTTGTAAAAACATTATCTCCTTGGCATTATTATATGGGTCAGTAATTCTAAGGAAGCAAAGGCAATGGATACTGGCATCATAGACAATTTAATACAGGGCTTTAGCAGCTCTAGATGTTTCTACTCCTCAAGTTTTATATCTGTAAACTGAATATTATTTGCACACTTCCTATTATTTACCTTTTTCCTTAATCTTATATATTTACAATACATCCCATCTACTAGAGTAGGGGCAGTACACTTCATGCTGGAGCTTGACCATACAATTTGCCTTTGGCTGACTAAATGTGACAGCTCCAAATCAAGGTCTAAAAAGATGTCTGACATTTGTACACATATTCCTGTCATAGGCAGTGCTGAGAATGTCTCAGGTTGGGTTTTTTTTTTTTTCACAAAAAGAATACAGAGACATTTTAAGTACATGGAGCCAAGTAACACTCCAGAGACAAGTGGTAGAAGTGTTTCTTTGCCTAGGTCAGCAAATTGATGCTAAGTTTATCAGTGATCTTAAGAAACAAGCACATTTGCTATAGGCTTCTGAGATGTGTATTCTGTTTGGCCTGTCTACAATTTATAAAATGATTTAGTGTTATCTACTATACAAGTCACATGTGGCCATAATAATGTCATTAGTTTAGTTTGATAACTTTTCTAAAACGTGTATTTTTAGAATGCACGAGACTGCTAGGATATGAGTCTTGCTTTTTCTTTTTCAGGGGTTTTCCTAATCTAGATGCCTTGTTGTATGTGTTCCTTATTTAGAAATCTGAAAAATAACTTTTCATTCTTACACTAAATATTTTATATACAGGCAAATTTGGTGATTTAGAGAATAATATTTGTTATGTGTTTACTTTCCAGAGTGCTTTGAAGTATGTTGATGTAAAGTGGGTCGAAGATTGAGACGTTTATTTCGTACTATGAGACGTTTATTTCGTACTATGGACCATTCACTTTGTTCTCTATTCACAAAAGTCCTTTCCCAGAAGTGTTATAAAATCAGGTACACATCTATCTTGAATACCTTTTCCTCTCTGACCCATGAAGTTAAGATATGGCAATGCATGCTTCAGTGTTCATGCTTTCTCCAAAGCATCTGGACTGCAGCAAGCATTCTTTTACACATTCCTATCACCCTCTTAAGTTATTAATTTTTGATGCAACTGCTATCTATCTTACTCGTTGTTCAGTTCCAAAATGTATGTATCATATATATGCAACACACACATGTGCATATTTTATTATGATGATAAAGGGATCGAAGAAACAGATTAACTGAAAGAAATGCTTTGAAAAAATAACCCAGTGTATACAACAAAGGTAATACTCCATTTACCTGCCAAAGAATTTTGACTCTTATGAATATCTGTCAGTTTTCCCTTCTACCACTTTTATGGTGTTTTGGGCCTTTTTATTACTGAATTCAAATAAACCATAAATGCTAGTAAGATTGCATTTAGTCTTTCTGGTTATTAAATACCTCACATTGATAGGGTTTCATTAAATAATAGAAACATTTCTGTCAAGCACACTTCATGTATGGTTTATTTTTGTATGCAACAACTTCAAGCAACAAATCTTGGGTGATTTATATAATAGTAGTCTTTCTTGGCACACATATGTCACAGTTTAATTTTCTACAAGACAAATATGTGTGATTACATTCTCTAAGTAACACTGAAGCACTCCAAATCATGCTCTATGAAAGCTTTAACTGCTCAAGTAAAATTAGTTTGGCTTTTCATTTAGTTCTTATTTTTGCTTCATTCAAGGATTCAGCTTTTAGTGCATGGAAATAAAAAAAAGTAATTTTGACATATTCAAGTTAGAAAGGATTAGACAAGTCATAGATGATGAGAAAATAATTGGTCACTGATGTTATTTCCTGAAATCAAGTATATAAGATACAAAGTGATTCACTAACTTTATTTTGAAATTAGGATTTACCTGGTCACAGTGGCATATACCTTCAATCCTAGCACTCAAGAGGAAAAATTAGGTGCTTCTATTTGTTTGAGGCCAATATGATCTACATAAGTGAGTACCAGGACAGGTGGGCTACCTGGAAGGCCTTTAGTGAGATAATGAATGAATAATAACTATATAAGCAATGCCATGTTCTCTCTGTGTCTTAGGTTTTAATGCTTTAAAAAAATCACTAAAAGTACATACTGTAGTTCAAACATGATATAATTATGTCTCCCTAAAGCTTATGTGCTGAAGCTTAGTCCATACTAAGTAGAGGGAAACTTCAGGCACCATATTGTTTGAACCCATTGGCCACTAGAACATTAAACCAAATAAACTCCTTTTCTTATGCAGTACCCAGAATGGGGCACTTGCTAATAGCAAAAGAAAGCAGTCTAAGACAGTAGATACGTCTCTTTGACTCCCTTTTACCACACAGGAAAGTTAAAGACAGAAAAATGAAGTAACAGATGCTCACAGATACTAAATATAAACATTAACTGTGAGTCCAGTTGATGAGACAGACATTCAAACCATGAGATGATCTACAAAGAGAGCAAGATGCAAGTTTCTAGGAATTTCTTTCTACACAGTAGAAAAGAATTAACCTCAATAACTTTATTTTAATATGTTAAATGAAGAAGAATGGTTATACTTCCAGCAATTCTTTTTATTCATGATTTGTTGTTATTTTTTAGCCATTCTGAGTTTCTTGTGTTTCCATACAATGCTGATTATGTCTTGGCATCTATGTCTACTCCTTTTAGGCTTCTTTTCTTCTTTTTTTTCTAATGTGATGGTTCTCAACATGTGATGTGGCTTGCGACCCATTTGAGTTGCATGTCAGTTATTTTCATTACATTCACAATAGCAGCAAAATTACAGTGATGAAGTAGAAAAATTTTATGGTCGGGGGTCACCACATAAAGAACTGTATTAAAGGGTCACAGCATTAGGATAGTTGAGAACTATTGTTCTAGAGATTTCAGATGTGCTGTTAAGTAACTAGTATGAGATCGCAATTATTTTAGGCACTTAGTGCATGGGCTTGCTTCTTCAAATCACCTTCACTGTGTCCCATTATTTGAATATGTTGTATTCCTTTTTCACTCAGTTGTAAAACAACTTTAATTTCTTTTTAAATTTCTGTCTTGGTCCATTTTTTATTAGGTAGTTAGTTGTTTGGTTTCCATAATTTTGTAAGCTTTCTGCTTTTCCTGTTTTTGTTGTTTTCCAGTTTTAATCACTGGTGGTCAGATAAGATAAGAAATGTTGGTGGTATCACAATCCTGAAATTTAAGTTGTACTACAGAGCTGTATTAATACAAACAGCATGGTATTGTCATAAAAACAAACATGTAGATAAATGGAATTGAACTGAAGACTAAGACAAAAATCCACACACTTTTGGGCCCCTAATTTTTGATAAAGAAGACAAAAATACACACTAGAAAAAAAACCCAGCAACTTCAGCAAATGGTGCTGGTCAAACTGGATGGTTACATGTAGAAAAATCCATGTTTATCACCTCACACAAAACTCATCTCCAAATATATCAAAAACCTCAACATAAATCTATGTACACTGAACTTGATAGAAGAGAAAGTGGGGAATAGCCTTTAACTCTTTAGCACAGTGATTAAACTTTCTGAAAAGAACACCATTAGAACAGGCACTAAGATCAACAATTAATAAATGGGACCTCATGAAACTAAAAAGTTTCTGCAAGTCAAAGGACACAGTAAATTGGGAAAAGCAACAACCTTCAAAATAGAAAAATGTCTTTAACAATCCACATCCATAGATAGAGGACTAATATCCAAAACATATAAAGAACCCAAATAACTCAACTGAAAGATGGGGTACAAATCTAAGCAGAATTCTCAAAAGATGAAACTAAAATGATTGAGAATAACTTAAAGAAATTATCAACATTCTTAGCATCAGGGAAATGCAAATCAAAACTAATTTGAGACTTCATCTTACACAAGTCAGAATGGGTAAGATCAATAAAACAAGTGACAGTTCATGTTCTTGAAGATGAGGAGTAAGAGGAACACTCATCCATTGATGATGGAAGTGCAAATTTGTGCAGCCACTATGGAAATTAGTGTCCAGCCAAAAAAGATGGAAATGAATTTCCATGAAGATCCAGACATCCCATTCTTGAGTATATACCCAAAAGATTATTCATCCTACTGTAGAGACACTTGCTCAACCATTGTCATTGCAATTCTATTCTAAATTGGAAACAATCTAGATGTCCCTCAACAAAGAATGAATAATAAAAATGTAACACATCTACACAATGGTCTATCCCTTAACTGTAAAAAAAATGAAACTTTTCACTTATTCACAGATAACTAGACTAAACTAGGAAAAACAATATCCTGGGTGAGGTATGTCAGACTCAGAAAGACAAATACAGCATTGTATTTATTTGTATGTTAATATTTGCTGTTCAGTCAATGATGACCAAGTTACAATCCATAGAACCACAAAGGTTAGGGACTAGGAGGGACAGATAGATCTCATTAGAAAAGGGAAAGAGAATATTTATGGTTGGATGTGGGAGAGGATAGAAAAGGGATCAAGTGTGGAGGGGAAAGGAAGAAGGAGAATAAGGAAGGAATATAGGTAGGGAAAGACAGCTAAAATTAAGGGCCTTTTGAGTGGTGGTATGGAAATCTAATACTGTAGAAGCTTCCTGAAACATATACATATGTGAAGGTCATCTTAATAAAATCCCCAAAAAATGGGGGAGATAGAGTCCCAACTGATCATCTTTTAGGAGCAAATGAAGCTTCCAGTATAGGGATCGAGTTACATTTGGTTGAGTTGTTGGCCAAAATGGTCCCATGGGAATCAGCAAACAACCTAGGCTGTTGCTCAAACTGTAGGTTTCTCTCGACAAACTGATGGCAAGAGCCCATTCTTGAAGACAAGAAGTTGAACTGGTACCTATACAGAGCCTTCACCCTATTTTATAATGTCTTTGGTACAAGAAGGTACTCTGCATGCTACCAAAGGATTAACATAAATACCATCCCAGCCAAATGGTATTCTGCTTATATGATGCCAGTGCAATGTTGGCACAAAACTTGTGGTAGTAACCAACCAATATCTGACTTGACTTAAGACTACCTCCATCTGATGGAACCCATTCCTAATGCTGCTTTAGTGATCAAGAACCTGATATTAGATAAACCAGTGGTGTAGGGTAAAACCAAATTCTACTGTTAAAAAAAAAGAGAGAAAGAAAAGAAAAGCAATAAAATGACTCCTGATAACATTCTGCTATACATAGATAAGTTCCTTGTTCAGCCATTATCAAAGAAGCTTCCTCCTGCAGCTGATGAGAACAAACACAGGGACCCACAGCAGACATTATATAGAGAGTGAGAAACCATGAACAATCTACTTTAAAAGAGATTCTCCATCAAATCCCTCCTCTCAAAAATAGGAAGTTCCACAAGAGAGGAGACAGAAAGAGTATAAGAGCCAGAAGGGGCCGAGCGGAGTGGTGGCACATGCCTTTAATCCTAGCACTCGAGAGGCAGAGCCAGGCGGATCTTTGTGAGTTCAAGTCCAGCCTGGTCTACAGAGCAAGATCCAGGAAAGGCGCAAAGCTACATAGAAAAACAACAACAACAAAAAACAAAACAAAACAAAACAAAAAGCTAGAAGGAATAGAGGACGCCAAGAAAGCCATGCCTGCCAACTCAGCATGATGGAAGTTCACATATATTCACAGAGACTGAGGCAGCAAGGACAGTGCCTGCGTGGGTCTGCATCAGGTCCTGTCTGCATATATCCGGCTTCCAGTTTACTGTTCTTTTTTGGAATGCTGAGTGTGAAGGAGTGGATGTCTGGTTTTTTTTTTGTGTGTGTGTCTACTTTTCCTTCTGTTTGTTTGTTTTGTCCGATTCCAATGTGTCATATTTTTGTTTTACCATGTTATGTTTTGTTATGTTGTGTTATGTTATATTGGAATCCTTAGAAACCTGTTTGTTTAGTGAGAGACAGAAAGTGAGGGGATCTGGAATGGAGAGAAAGATGTTTAGGAATTAAGAGTTGTAGAGGGAGGGAAACTGTAATCAGAATAGATTATGTGAGAAAAAAAATCTGTCCTTAATAAAAGGGAAAAAAACGAGTTGAAATGTTGGAAAGAGTGATTTCTCAAAGGTCTTGTTCCACATGTGTGACAGCATGTGTTCTTTTCAGTGTCTTTGACCTTGGTTTTTTACTATGGGATTAGTAATACTAATGTATTCTCCTCAACACTGAATTTCCAGTGTGCCTAGTAAATTCAGCCAGACATTCAGACAGGTACACATCACACATGAAGGAGTTGAAGGACAGTGAACTAATATGTGAGCTTGAATCCATGCCTTGTCACAATGCCACTGCAACCTCAAATGCCATCTTCATAAAGCTGGGTTATCATTTAATTATAGTTAACACGGAGATTTTGTCTTACCTGTTTGGCTTTCTAAATTAGTGGTGATAGCAGCATCTTGCCTAAACTTATATTCACTGTGGAATTTGATACGGTTTCCTATATAAAATTTATGATTAAATTTTAATAAATGATTAAATTAATGAGAAAATGTGCAAAAAGGGTTGTAGTGAGTTTGTTATGGTTTTACTAGAAATTAGGTGGTACTACTTTTACACATTCACAGTAGTGTAATATAAAGGACTCAGAATGATGCAAAGAAGTGCTCGTTCATAACACAAAGCAAAGAGTCTTTATACATTAATCTCCTATAATTTTCTCCATTTGTTCTAAAAGAAGAAAACTAAAACATACATACAGTCTTTATTCACAACCTTCACTGAAATGTATGTCAATTAATGTTTAATAGGAAATTAGTTCATTCTTATTTACTCTCAACCAAAGATTCACATCATTTTGATTTTAGAAATTAATAGTTAATTGAGGAATATCAACTATTTTTAGTGAGTTCTATATTAAATTATAATTGTATGAACCTCAAATAAATAAAAACATGTTCCAAATTGTGAATTCCATTAATTAAATAATCTTAATTCTTTTTTCATATTTATTGGAAAAAAATATAGACAGTATATTTGGAACATATTTTTTTCCTCATGCAATTTCTCCCAGATTCTTCTCACATCTTTACCCATACAATTTTATATTCTTTCTCTCTCTTGCTTTCACAAAAACTTAAAAACTAAAACAACCAAAAAACAAAACCAGACAAACAAGAAACACTTTTAAAAAATCAGAAGAAACAAGCAAAAGGCCAATAAGATGTACAAATGATGAAATAATGCAAAATGAAACAAAAAGTACTCCACAGAAATAGCATTGGGTTTATTTTGTGTTGGTTAACTACTTTTGATCATGGAGACAGCCCTCAACAGTGGTTGATATGCCTAGTGAGACTCCTTTGGAGAAAACTGATGTTCCCTTTGCCAGTGGGCACCAATTGCAGATAGCTTCTGAGTTAGTGCTGGGACCTGTGTTCATTCTGTGCTCATACCCTGTCTGCCTTGAGGGTGTGCTGGTCTTGTGCATGCTGCCACAGTCTCTCTGAGTTCATATATTCATCGCTCCTGCTGTATCTGGAAGACTCTAATTCCTTGGAGTCACCCATCCATCATCTCTGGCCCTTACAATTTTAAGGAACCACTTTTTGGTTCTTATATATACCCAGAAAAACAAATCAACTTGATTTTTGTTCAAGTAGAAAAGACTTTAAAAAAACCTGAATGTGTCCATAAAATGTGTCCCTTTTTATGTTCTTTTTTCCCCCAAAGCAGTTAGTCTTGTTCACTTTAGCTATGATCATCTTATTTCTGAGCTCTCTCCTCACAAGACCTGCACATTGTGTTGTTTTCTTTTCTCACTTCAACAATGCTCTTCTTGAAGTCTACCTATCTTCCATTTGATGAATTTAGTCATTACTAAAGTTGAATAACTAAACATTTAGCTTATTAGGTTCATGTACAACCATGTTTTACTACAGTCGTATTTCTAGATTTGCTTATACATATTGGTAATATATTATTTCCAACATTTATGAACCTTTTACTGTGTTTTTAAGAGATTGAATGACATGGAGTCCAGCTGCAAAGGAGGGAATGATGAATTTGAGCCTCATACACAATATTTAATACTATTTAAACTACTTGGATACATTAACTGAAATAAAGTTAATTAAAGTTCACATTTAATTTCCAAAAAATAATCTCTGTTCAACAGTTTCATCTAATTGAAATAATTCTCCCTAAAATATAAATATACATAGTAAACAAGAATCTTATTTTTTTTAATTTTCACAGAACTAATAACTGTTATGCAAATAAGAGCACTAGAGCTTAGCTGTAGATAATTTAAATGAATCTTAAATCTCAGAAAACAATAAACTGCATGTCAGAGTTTATTCATTTTACTTTTCCATTGTCCAGCTTCGTAATAATCGGAATAGTGGCAATAGCATTTCCTTCCATTTCTGATTTATTGCATAGCAGTTTTCTCCAGGGTTGAAATATTCCATCCTGCCTGGAAGTTACATAAGCAGGAAGGTAAACAATTTAAAAATAGCTTCAGGAAATCCCTGAAACTGACCAGATTCACTAGACTGCTCCCTGCCAGACTAAGCAATAAAAGCTGAGAGTCCCTCTCAGATGAAGTAAAACTGAGCTGAAAAAAAAAAAAAAAGACTTTCAGAGAACCAAAGCAGCAAAGAAGACTCTGAGACCAGACCAGCCTCCTGGAAGAAGCAGAAATCAACTGAGGTGACTGTGAAGGGGTTAAATTCTCCAATTTTCACAACTGAATTTAGGTTTCCATCTTCTGAGGAAGGCAAAACTGGTGTCTTTTACAACAGAGGGCCATTTATCTACAAGGCCTTACATTCAGGGTCGAGGGAGAGAACGAACACAGAGGGTCTAAGTCAGCCTCACGGTGTCTCAAGGACAAACCCAGCAGCCCCCTTCTGAGTTCTGTCCAAGCTTGTGTAAATGTGCCCCAAAATGATATGACTAAACCCCAGCCAATTAAAACTATACTAATGTAACTGCTGCTTGCTTCACCAATTATGAATGAAATGACCCACTTGTCCCTGGAACTCCCTTAGCTGTGCTTCACAGGAGCCCCACTTCCCTCTCAGGGTCCTTGCCGTTTGTACAGGTGAATGAACCTGCTTGTATGCTGGTATAAGAAACACTCTTGCTGATTGCATTTGTGTTTTGTGGTCTTTTGTGGGACTTCTCGAGGACCCTGACGCTTGGAAGAGGGATAGACCAACTGAAGCACCTGGAAAGGACACTCCAACCTGTTGAGCTGCCTACAGGTTGTGCAATATGCCACAGCTTCTCAGACTTGTGACCTGTTACCCATACCGGAGTACAGGGGCCTTGGTGATGCAGTTGTCTTTAAGTCATTTCTCCTCCTGGAAGTAATCCTCCATCCATATTCCTGTAGGTTACCTCAATAAAATTCATTGATTCACCAAGCTGGACTTTGGTGGTATCTGTACTTTGGTATGTTGTGGGTTCCCTAACTGAGGTGTGTATATATGTGTTGCATCTCCCCTGGAAAGGTTTTTTCCACACATAATAAATTGCATACTATGTTCTAGGGTATACCAAATGGGTTCTGAAGGGACTCTAAGCATATGGCGAGCATGGGGAGTGCCTGTCAAGCATGTGACAAGCGCATGGCAAGCAAGGCTGGCCACCGCACCTGTCCCTTTATTTGACCGCTTTGCCCTCCTGAGGCTGACTACCAAGGTCCAACTATCACACTTTCCCCTCCTGAGGCTGACTACCAAGGTCCAACTATCAAAGTATTGAAGTCCAGCAATTAAAAGCCCCTTTGGTTCACTGAATTAACATACCCAGTTAAATGTAAAAACTTCTTTCGAACTCTGGGTTTCCCCCTGTACCTTTATAAACTGCATTTTCCTATGGGCCACATCTGTCTCCTTTCTATCTAGAGAAGGACATAGATCCCTAGCCTCTGTCTCCCTTCTGCCTTTTCTCTTCTTCCTTGTCCTCTGTCTCCTGTGTTTGTCTCCTTTTCTCTGCCTTCTGTCCCTCTGGAGCAAATAAATCTCCTTTGTGCTAAGAACTCAGCTTTGGGGTTCAGGTTCCTTTCTTTACTTTTGGGTCATTTTATCTTCTCATAAAGTCTTGCCTTTCTGTCTCTGGTTATTAATACAGAAATGAGGCTTAATCCTGTCTTTTTTTCCATACAATGATTTGGCTATAAACGTCACTCTTATAAGCTAAGAGAAATCAGTTGCTTTTATGCAACTTACTATTAACTGCTTAGAATTTTGCACTATCAAAAATTTACCTGTTAAATTTTGTTCTCACATTTAACTGTTGGTGATAACAGTATTTTCTTATGTTTCAAATTTTAAATTCTCCCACTTTGTCACAGGGAGCTGAAAACAGGAGTGTTTCCATAATATCAAATGTTCTATAAACATCCAATCCGAATGTATGTTTTAATGACACCAATTGCTTTTTCCTATGACATATCTATGTGTATTAGTCATAGTTCTCCAGAGGAACAATACCAATAGAAAGTCCAAGAATCCAGTAGTTTCTCAATCCGCAAGCCTGTATGCCTGTCTTAGCTGGTCTTCAGGATATGTAACAATCTTAAAGAAGTAGGCTGTAACAGTTTTAATTTATTATTGGTTTTTTTTGTGTGTGTGTGTGTGTGTGTATGTGAATGCAGTTGTGAGTAGTCCATGATGTTCTGTTCCCAAAACCTTACCTCTTGGTGTGACTAATATTTATAGAAGGGCTATAATTTGAATATTGAAATAGGCCAAGAATTAGCAAGGTTCAAATTCTCCCCACAGTTTTTTTTTTTTTGGTATTTATTTCTAATGTATTGTTAATAATAGTTGAATAATATGCCAGTTATTTATTTATATTGTGTCTTTGTTCTATATTATAAGGTTTTCAAGGTCACTTAAGCTTTGTTAAAATGCTTTGTTCAAATGCCTGTGAAGAAATGGACTTGCTAGAGAAATCAAAAGCAAGCAGGGGAAAAGAAAGACCTTCCTTCTTTCATATCCTTTATATTGGCCACCAGTAGAAGGTGTGGCCCAGGTTAGAGGTGGGTCTCTCTACCTCAAAAGGTCTAGATTAAAGCTGTGTCTTCCTATCTCAAAAATCTGGATCAGAAGTGGATGTTCCTACTTTTAATGATCTAACTAAGCCAGAATCTCTTACAGGTGTATGTACCTAGTCATTTGGGGGTTTTATTAATTCCATATACAGTCAAGTTGACAACTAAAAATTGTCATCACACCATAGCAGTATAAAAATTTATTTCCTTTACGGCTTCATCTTTGATAGTTTCATCTTGATTGGTGTATATCACGTAATTAATTAAGGCAGACACAGAGTTAATTCATGCAATATAATCCATCTCCATGGGAACTGGCACACAGATTTCATTTTTCTTCAAAAACAGGTACAAATAGCACCTTTTCTGAAATTACCAAGTGCTTGACATGTCTCAAGAAAAAAAATATAGTAATGTGAATATTATGTATAAATTTAAGAGTCACTAAACCAGGCTGCTATTGAAGCATAAAAAGTTTGAGCTCACTTTCAGATTTTGAAAACCCATCAATCTTTGAAAATCCACTGATCCTTGAGCTTGGAAACCTGCCAATAACTGAGATCAAGATGCCACCAATGCCTGGGCTCACCCCAAGCTCAGGACTTGAAATCCCACCAATCCCCATCCTGGAAATCTCCTGGAAAACCCTGCTTCCAAGAAAGCCTATAAAAAACCTGTCTCTCTCTCTCAGTTCTTTGTTGCCGAGTCAGCCACTCTCTTGTGTCTTTTCTAATGAATCTCTTGGATGAGGTTTGTTTTCCAGTGTGGTATTTGTGATATTCTTTGGCTCCTTACTGCTAGGATACCTTTCCCTTCAGAGGTGCAAGACTTCCATTGGGGAAAACTTTTCTCTTGAATCTGTAACACTTACAGTGGTTTCTGAACTTTTTAACAAAGCTTAAGTGACCTTGAAAACTTTATAATATAGAACAAAGACACATAATATAAATAAATAACTGGCACATTATTCAACTATTATTAACTGAATACATTAGAAATAAATACCAAAAAACTGTGGGATGAATTTGAACCTTGCTAATACTATTTGAATATTCAAATTATAGTCCTTCTATAAATATTAGTCACACCAAGCGGTAAGGTTTTGGGGACAGAACATCATGGACTACTCACAACTGCATTCACACACACACACACACACACACACACACACACACACACACACACACAACAATAATAAATTAAAAGTATTACTAATCCTTAAAGTAAACCATAAGCAAATTTAACCATCAATTTATCTAAATGCTGGGTTATATAAGAATGTTAGTATGTGAACAGGGAAAATTTGTACGAATTAAAAAAAAAGTAATATCAAACTGGGCCTTTAATCCCAGCACTCAGGAAGCAGAGCCAGGAGCATCTCTATGAGTTTGAGGCCAGATAGGTCTACATGGTGAGATCCAGGACAGGCACCAAAACTACACAGAGAAACCCTATTTTGAAAAACCAATTAATAATAATAATAATGATGATGATGATAATATCTAGGAGAAAATGTAAACATATAATTAGCATTGAAATGTTTACCACTTTTTTTCTAAAACATAACAAAGTAATGATATCTGTTTATTCCACATTGTGCTCATAGCTATATTCTATAAAATTTAGACAACTTGTCAACTAAGTATGCCTACTATAGTCAAAATGCAAAAACAAAAACAAAACAAAACAAAAAATAGAAAAGGAAGATAGATGCTGAAGGAGAGAAGAGGGGGATCTGTGATTGGTATGTAAATGAATAAAAAATTTCTTAATTAAAAAAAAAGAAAGAAAATGCCACAATTCTTACTGGCTCTTGTTACTCTTTTATAACCATACTTGCTATCATTCTCAAACTTCATTTAATCCCTGAAAACCATCTTTCTTGTATTTCAAAACTTCCAGCATGTCAAAGTTGTGATACAAGAGTGAAGAAAAGATACAGTGTTCAATACAGTCCTACCACTAACAAAAGTATTGAAGGAACTGGAGTGTGTGTCAAGTGCAGTAAGTCAGACACAGAAAGACTAATGGATCATTACTAACAGAAGAGAGTGACTAATAGTAATGAAAAGTTAGGTAAGGTAAGAGGATAGAATGGAAGAGTGGAAGTTAACTGGTATATGGGTGCAGTGGGCTAGATGATGTGACCTCTGATATGGCTATGGCAGGATAGGCAATAGTAGTTGAAAATAATTATGTATATCTAAATACATGGCAGAAAGAATGTTTCTAAACACTTTCAACTCAATTATTTGATTACTGTTTAAGATAATGATATACTTTTACTTTGGTCTAAACATTACACATTGTAAATGTGTGCACAATTTTATGTCAAGTAGAAGCATTTTAAAAATTATTATTTTTTTTAGTTTTTTAGACTATAACATAATTGCATCAGTTCACCTGCCCTCCTCTCAAACCCTCTCATATTGCTGTCATTGAAATTCATGGTCTTTTTATTCAATTAATGTTACATACATTGTGTGTGTGTGTGTGTGTGTGTGTGTGTGTGTAACCTGCTCAATCTGTGCAATGTTACTTGTATGTATGCTTTCAGGGCTGATTATTTTAAAATTCACCTTTCGAGAAGCCCATTCTTTTAATTGTTAAGTATTAACTCCAAACAAATCATCTTCACAAAAGAAAATTCAGAGTTTTTACAGTACCCTTATTTAAAATAGTAATAAATAGAAAACAAATGTTTGTAAACTTGTGGATAAAGAATATTCATAAATAGCAGTCCAGTCATCCTTGTTCCACATCTAGTATCCTCCTATGCGTGAATACATGCCATGTTTGTCTTTCTGAGTCTGGGTTACCTCACTTAGGATGATTTTTTCTAGATCCATCCATTTGCCTGCAAACCTCATGATGTCATTGTTTTTCTCTGCTGAGTAGTATTCCATTGTGTATATGTACCACATTTTATTTATCCATTCTTCAGTTGAAGGGCATCTAGGTTGTTTCCAGGTTCTGGCTATTACAAACAATGCTGATATGAATATAGCTGAGCAAGTGTTCTTGTGGTATGATTGAGCATTCCTTGGGTATATGTCCAAAAGTGGTATAGCTGGATCTTGGGGGAGATTGATTCCCAATTTTCTAAGAAAGCACCAAACTGATTTCCAAAGTGGTTGTACAAGCTTGCATTCCCACCAGCAGTGGAGGAGAGTTCCCCTAGCTCCACATCCTCTCCAGCATAAGGTGTCTTCAGTGTTTTTGATCTTAGCCATTCTGACAAGTATGAGGTGGTATCTCAGAGTTGTTTTGATTTGCATTTCCTTGATAATTAGGGATGTTGAGCAATTCCTTAAATGTCTTTCAGTCATTTGAGTTTCCTCTGTTGAGAATTCTCTGTTTAGTTCTATAGCCCATTTCTTAATTGGACTGTTGGGCATTTTGATGTCTAATTTCTTGAGTTCCTTATATATTCTGGATATCAGTCCTCTGTCAGATGTGGGGTTGGTGAAGACCTTTTCCCATTCTGTAGGCTGTCGCTTTGCCTTGTTGACCATATTCTTTGCTCTACAAAAGCTTCTTAGTTTCAAGAGGTTCCATTAATTGATTATTTCTCTCAGTGTCTGTGCTACTGGTCTTATATTTAGGAGAGGTCCACAGAAATCCACAAAGATACCCCGACAATAGACTGCTAGCAATGGTTGAGAGACAGCACGAACTGACCTACTCTGGTGATGGGATGGCCAAACACCCTAATTGTCGTGCTAGAAACCCCATCCAATGACTGAGGGATCTGGATGCAGAGATCCATGGCTAGGCCCCTGGTGGAGCTCCACGAGTCTAATTAGCAAGAAAGAGGAGGGTTTATATGAGTGAGAAATGTTGAAACCAAGGTTGGATAAAGCACAGGGACAAATAGCCAAATGAATGGAAACACATGAACTAGGAACCAATGGCTGAAGGGCCCCCAACTGGATCAGGCCCTCTGAATGGGTGAGACAGTTGATTGGCTTATTCTGTTTGGGAAGCATCCAGGCAGTGGGACCGGGTCCTGTGCTCATTGCTTGAGTTAGCTGTCTGAAACCTGGGGCTTATGCAGGGTTGCTTGGCTAGGCCTGGGAGGAGGGGACTGGACCTGCCTGGACTGAGTCTATGAGATTGATCTCAGTCCTCAGGGGAGGCTTTGCCCTGGAGGAGGTGGGAATGGGGAGTGGGCTGGGGGAAAGAGTAGTGGGGCGGGAGAGGGGAGAACAAGGGAATCCGTGGCTGATATGTAGAACTGAATTGTATTGTAAAAAAAAAAAATGTTAATCATAGACGCATAGACAGAAACATAACATAAAACATAAATTCACCTTCAGCCATCCTATAGAAAAAAATATTCATAAATAAACATAGTCAGCAACAAAATGAACATTTTGTTGATACAAAACCAATATAAAATAGAAATAATTTTGCTAAATAAAACTGAAATATATATTTTATTTTATTTCATATATGCATATGTGTGTTCAAAATTCAAAACACTATTTTATAGGAGCAGTAATCCTTGTGATATGGACTGAGTGTATGTAAAAGATACCTGGGGAGGGCTATGGAAATGCCCTGTGCCTTAACCACAGTAGAGTGTTCACAGATGAATACCAAAATCAAAATGCATCAGGTCTCATTCCTAAAATACTCTTCTTTCCTTTAGTTTTCATCAGGATTCCTAGGTGAATAACATGAATGCCTACCTCAAGTCAACTCTATCTAGCTATTTTCACTTTGTTTTGTTTTTCTTAGAGACAGGCTCTCCTGTAGCCCAGGTTGGCCTCAAATTTGCTATGTACTGACTTGAAACCTTGAACTCCTGATTCTCTTGTCTCCATCTTCACAGTGCTGGACATGCAGCACTATGTGAAGTTTGTCAATACACTTCAAAATATAACGTTCACTCTTTAGAATAAATATTTTTCTTTTGTCAACATCTAGATAATTCACCTGCTGAAAGTACATGCCTCCAAAACAGATGAGCTGAGTTCAATCCCTGAGGTTCTCATACTGAACGGAGAAAACTGACTCCAGTAAGCTGTCCTGTCACCTCCACAAGTTTGTCCTGGCATACATGTTTCCACATATGAACATAGCCACATGCACACAAAAAAAAATTGTAAAAATAATTTAAAACATGTCTTAAAAGATAGTTAGCCACCATGTTGGTTGCTGGGAATTGGAGGCAGAGCCAGGCGGATTTCTGTGAGTTTGAGGCCAGCCTGGTCTACAGAGCAAGATCCAGGAAAGGAACCAAAACTGCACAGAGAAACCCTGTCTGAAAAAAAAACAAAAATAAATAAATAAATAAAAGATATGGAACAGTGTATGTGAATGAGTAAGATAACCTATAGGAGGGATGGATTTTACTCTGAAGACCCTGGAGCTGAATACAGACAGGAGTACTAATTCATGTTTGGATCTTTACCGTATGTTAGAAATGTTTTCATGGAACACGTGTCTAAATTATAACTTCACATCTCCACAATAAGAATGACAAGCTATGCTGTTCGCTTTCCCATCAATCAAGACAGTTACTGTCAATATTTTAGAATGTTTTTGCACAATTATCTCTTTTTTCTCACAGAAAAACATCTTTGCTTTGAATACAAAATAATATATGATTGGTTGTAGATAATTTATACCATGCATGCTATAATTATGAGGAAAATAAAATCACTTGAAATCTCATTACAGCAATAACCCGCATTAAGATTTCCATGACTATTTAGATATCTGCTCCTTGCATGGGCATGCATACAGATACCTACATATAATTTTTCATCAATTGATGTATGTCCTATGTAATAAATTTATCATTTATTCATATATCCCAAGATCACACCAACACAGTAATGTCTGCTATTAAAACATTAGAAAACCTTAAACACAGAAAGGAAATTGGGAGCAGCTACCAGCACCATTTATACATAAATTTTCTAAGTTTTTTTTTTTTTTTTTGGTTTTTCGAGACAGGGTTTCTCCGTGTAGCTTTGTGCCTTTCCTGGCACTCACTTGGTAGCCCAGGCTGGCCTCAAACTCACAGAGATCCGCCTGGCTCTGCCTCCCAAGTGCTGGGATTAAAGGCATGCGCCACCACCGCCCGGCTTAAATTTTCTAAGTTTTAAAATAGAAAAAAGTAGAAAACACATTTCATATTAAATAATAAATTCTGTAGGTAAGATAGTTCAATTATAAGATAATGACTCCTTTAAAATGGTCAGAAATGCCTTTAGAGTTCGGCAAAATGCAGAAATTTAACCATAAGTATGAAGCAAGTCATTTTTGATGGATAGACATAGGAGAAAATAATTATATTGCTTTTTCTTATTATTCTGACAAAATATCTCACAGAGAGGAACTTAAGGATGGAAGGCATTATTTTTCCCTGCTTGTTGAGAGGGTCTGGTCTGTCATAGGGGGAAGCTGTGGTGGTGCGAGCCTTGTATTGTTCGCTCACATCTGCATGGAACAGAAAAGCAGAGAGGAGTGCTGATGCTCAGCTTGTTTTCTCTGGTTTTAATTTTATCTAGTTCAGCAACCACATTCAGGTTCACCCTTACCCTTAGTTAATCCTCTCTGAAAACATTGTCATCACTCACTCAAAGTTGTACATCATGAATGCCCCAGGTATTTCTCTTATTTGTTTCTTTACTTCTCTGATGCTCAATGACAATTTTATTGTAGTTTGAAAGAAAATCCTGAGGGTGCAAACTGTAAATCTCAGCAGTTGCCAGGAAAGAGGTGAAGAAGAGGAAGAGAAAATACTGTCTATTGATTTAGGAATAGAAGTCATCAAGAAACCCAGTGACAGACTAATAGCCCCATAGTAACCATGGCTGTGGGGAAATAATGGAAGCTCCAAATAGTTAGGAAGCCCAGAGTATCCAGGAAGCAATCCCAGATTCAGTAAGTATTTTTAACAAGAAAAAAACAGAGAGATCTAAGAAGAAAAAATAAAAGTCCTGTGTTTCTAAGTATTTCAGAAAAGAGGTCTGTTTTAACATGCCCATGTTAAACATTAACATGTCTGCTTTAACTCTAGCTCCACTAGCAACTGCCATCACCTGTTCCTTAACTCAATCAAGTTAGCAAACCAAACTTTGTTACAGAACAACAAATTACCATGAATATAACCGTTTATAGCCAGTTGACACAATTTCATTACCATGTACCTCATGAAGGTCAAATGTCCACATGTGGCAGCTCATTGAGGCTTTACCCTGATGATAAGTCAACAGTGTCAGATGGAGAACCAGGGAGAACTCAGTTTCCAAGTCTACTCACATCGGGTGGTCATTTTCAGTTCCCTTCATAGAAGATCTGAGAATGGCTTGTTCCTGCAAGCTGTTAAATGGGCTTGATGTCAGACCCCAGACACTGCTCACAGGTTCTAGCCACCATGAGCTCTCAGAACTCTCAGGTTGGGTGTGTGAGGGCAACTGCACAATCTCTGTCACTTCCAGTCTCTCTGTCTCTTTGTAACACTGTCCCCTAGTTTGCCTTTGAAAGGCTTTTCTGTTGGAGCCCATGAAGATGATCTCCTTTAATAGTCACTTAAATTTCATGTATCTGAAACTTTCATTATGTCTGCAGAAATTCGTATTTCCTGGCCACTAATACTAAAATGCTACCAAATTTTAGGTGCAGTATTTCAAGATAGTCACCACCCCCATCCATCTTCCTACTAATGGGATTATACAGAATTTATAAGCTACAGTGCAGCTGTCCTGGGGCTCAATTCCACAGAGGGGTGAGTGGAAAGAAAGGGAAGCCTCACTCTAGCCTTTTAAAAGAAAAAGACTTTCGAGGTGTTTGAAGTCAGGCTTTGAGAAGTGCCCAAACTTAAGGACAGTAAGTTCAGTTATTCACAAAATTGAATTTACCTATTTTTAATCAGTTTGCTCTAAATATAATACATTCGTGAACAAAGGAGGTATGTGTTGGCTCAACAATTGGCACCTCTTTCATAGACAAGAATATAAATGTGTAGTGATTTTGTTAAAAATTCTGTAGTAAATAATTGCTTTAAAAATTCTTTTTCTGCTTCACATTTTTTCAGAAGCCTGAATAAGTATTAGTAATCCTGTGATGGCTAAGAATCCAGATCCAGAATGCCTATCTGAATAGTTATCCTGTGAGTTTTCATTTCATACTAGCTTGGGCAAGGCATTTACCATCTCTTTACCAGTTCTATTACCTGCAGTACTATAAATAAATACATTATCTCCCTAACAGTCCTATTGCAGAGGCAGATTGAGTTCATTCTATAAATTATTGAAAACAGAGCCTCCTCCTCATTAAGTGACATGTAAGTAATTCCAATTATTTTTCAGAGGATTTTAGGACTTCCTTTTGGCATGCAAATAAGATTCAAACAATAGGATACAGGTGCTGACAGCATAAATCCTGACATTCAAGTAATTTGTTCAGATTCACGGAGCTGAAATTCAATCCCTAGACAGTTATTCGTGGTAGCTTCCTAGCAGGCAATGGGGTGAGGACACTTTAAGAGAACATGAAAGGTGCTATGTGGTGCCTTTCGTGGGCTGCTTTCTTTTTCAATTAATCATCCACTCTGATGGATGACACCTGCTGAAGGATAAATAAATTGGTTTATAGCCAAGACTATACATCTGCTCTCATTTAGAAAAGACAACTTGCCAATATACACTTGTGGGTATGTAATATCTCCCTTTGCTATCTATTACATGTTTCTCCTTTATTTAATTGTTTAGAATTACGAGTGAGAATTAGGACACGGGCTATAGTTTATGAAGGTTACTCAAGATTTTAAGTAGTACTTAAAAAAATCTTCATGGAGGATTTTGTCCATATCTATGGAGTATGATTTTTTTATTTCTTTTTTTATTAAGAAAATTTTTATTCAATTTACATACCAGTCACAGAACCTTCTTTCCTCCTCCAGCTCCTTCAGCCTCCTTCCCCAATCAACCCCCCATTCCCTCCTACAAGAAGGTAAGCCCTCCCACGGGGAATCAGCAGAGCATGGTGCATCCAACTGAGGCAGGTCCAAGCCCCTCTCCCTGCCTCAAGGCTGTACAAGGTGTCCCATCATAGGTAATGGGCTCCAAAAAGCCATCTCATGCACCAGGGATGGATCCTGATCCTACTGCCAGGGGACCCTTAAGCAGATCAAGCTACACAACTGTCTTGCTTATGCAGACAGCCTAGTCCAGTCCTGTTGAGGCTCTACAGGTGTTGGTCTAAAGTTCATGAGTTCCCACTAGTTTGCTTTGGTTGTCTTTGTAGGTTTCCCCATCATGATCTTGATGCCCCTTGCTCATAGAATCCCTCTTCTCTCTCCTCAACTGGACTCCTGGAGCTTGGCCTGGTGTTTAGCTGTGGATCTCTGCATCTGCTTCCATCATTTACTGGAGAAAGGCTCTAGGATGACAGTTAGGGTATTCACCAATCTGATTACTGGAGTAAGCCAGTTCAGGCACCCTCTCCACTAATGCTAATAGTCTAAGGTGGGGTCATCCTTGTGGATTCCTGGGAACATCCTTAGCACCTGGTTTCTCCATATCCCCATGATGTATCCCTCTATAATGATATCTCTTTCATTGCTCTCTCACTCCATCTCTGTTCCAGCTTGACCATCCAGTTCCCTTGTGTTCTCATCCCCTATCCGCTACACTCCATTGCCCACCCCTCATCCCCAGTTTACTTATGGAGATCTATTTCCCCTTCCCAGGGCGATCCATGCATCCCTCTTTGGGTCCTCCTTAATTTTTAATGTTAGGATGTTGAATAGCAAGTAATGCAGTGGGTGACCTTTCTTCTCTGTCACTGAGAAGTCACAAGGTCCCCTTTCTCATACAACCGAAATTTTACTTTGTGGCTTCATGTCATTATATCATTTGTAGGTCCACTGCAAGCATCAGAAATTTAGAGGGGTGGGGATACTATCTAGGCATCTTGTGTTTACCAGCAGACCCTCCCTTTACAATTATTTAAATCTGTATCACTGAGTATAACAGCCACATTGCTCACATTTCTGCATTCAGCTTATGCAACCTTTAATGCTGGCCTTCATTCTCAGATTGTCCATTTAATTGCTTCATTCTAGGGAAAAATTCACGCTGAAGCACTATCAGTATATTCTGTTCTAAGCAATTATTCTCAATTTTTCATATTTAATAAATTTTAATAGCCCATTGATTTTGAACTATCAATTATTACTTTCTATTAAAACTACTTTAGCTACCAAAACAATGCTTATCTCCCTTTTAAGTGGCCAATAAATATCTACTAACTAAAAAACAAACAGCTTTGCTAAGAAGTACTTACTTCATTCAAACTCCAAATATGTTTTCAAAGTTTTGAAGAGGTGACTCATCACTCGCCAAAATTGCCCAGTTGTATCTCAGGTTTACAAAATATCCAAATACATAGGTACATACATATTTAAATGTATTTTTAAATGAATGTTTAATAAAGCATGTTTACAAGTAATTTAGGGAAATGAGTTGAAGGTTAAATTACTGTAGCAATCAGAGGTGTACTTAAGAGGGAACTTTCAGAGCAAGGCAATTTATTTATTGTTCCTTCATATTAATACCACTATCTTCAGTTAACCAGCTGCATTAACCCTTCTCAGCTAAGGGTAGTGATCATTATCAAGTGGCCACAGACCACACCTGACTCTGAGATGTGGAGCCCCTTGATGTGCCCTTAGTCATTTAAACAAATTGCCTTTCTGTAGCTAGACCTTTAAAACTATGTCTTCTGAGGTTAAATTCTAGCTGCCCATATCTCTCAGTCTGTATTTCACATTCTAGGGCTTCTGGAATTGATACCCAAATGTTCCATTTTTTAACTAATTATTTCTAATCAAAATTTTTTCCCAGTCAAAAGTGTCCCTCACTATGTTCTTCAATGAATTCATTTATCTCATTTATCTTTCCTCAGTAGAAACCACTCCTCTCATAGACACTTGATATATTGATAGCATTGAAGTCTACAAAATTATAAACTTTACTCATCAGTATTGCTCGCCTCCAATTTTCAAAGTTCCCTAAAGTCTACTCTTTGATGATAAAATTTTGTTTATTTCTCCAGTTCATCTTTCTCTGCTTTAACAAAGGCATTTGCTATTTTTATTTGCATGTTAGTAAGCATAAACCAACAGAAGGTTCATCTATAAAAGCACAAGTTATGAAAGTCTTGCAATCTGAAACTAAGTAAAGATGGAAGGAGAGCTTCAACTCCACACAGCTATCCTCTGACCTTCACATATCTGGTATGGCACACATGCCAACACACAAACAACACACACACACACACACACACACACACACACACACACACATAAATAATGAAGTTAAAAATACAAAGAAAATTATGATCTATTAGAAAATATTTCAGAAAAATTCAGCAAATGCTTATTTTGAAAAACAAAAAAGGTGTGATAGAGTCAGAAATAATAAAAGTTATCACCAATCCCATTTATTGAAATTGTTCATCTTTGTGATCTTCATTCATAAATCATGTCAATCATAACATATTTAACAATTTATCATCTTATAAGCTAAGCTTTTTTTCCCCATTGGGGAGCTTTGGTAACATTTGTTCTCCCTTCTGGGTGGTTTAAATATTTCTAAATAGTCATATTCAAATAGGATGACTTTTTGTAAGCAGTGCACAAAGAGGCTTTCAGTTGTTTATCCTGGTCACCTCTGCGTATTCATTAGAGTGTTTACTACTCATATTCAGTGTAATTGCTGGCAATGTGTGGCCTTAGATATAATATATCACTTCTAGTTGTCTATTAGTTCCATTTGTGTAGGCATTTGTGTGTTCTCCATGCTTTAGGTTAAAGTTTTTAGTTAATATTTTGCTTTATTTATTTATTGTGATTTTGATTATCTCTTTGTATAGTGTTAGAATTATATTCAATATTAATTTTATTATTTCTTCCCTGATGTTGTTGACATTCAGTCTAAAGAACTTTTATTAGTAACTTATTTAAAAATTAAAGTTTCAGGTTATCATACAAATTAATGAGTTTTATTACAGAATTTTCATAAAGTGCTTTTACTTGCTCTAATTTGTTGCTTTCCTCCATATTCCTTCTCCAAAGTACTTTCCAGCCCTTGACTGGGTTCCTCCTACCCCACATAAGTATCTCTCTGTTTTCTTTTCTTTTTTCTGTTTTCTTATTGTATGTATTATTATTACACTACATTCTCTTTTGTCCCCTCTCACTTACAATCTTCCTTCCCTTCTTGATATACTTTTTAGTTCCATGACCCTCCCACATACACACTGTGGGATATTCTGTATGTCCTGTGGGAACCCGTTCTTGGATTCATCGTGGCTTTACCCAGGAGGTCCACATAGAGGATGATTAGGAGCACGGGCCTGAGTGCAGGTGTCTGAGATGGTCTGCACTTGGCTGTGCTCTGGGATGTTCTGTATGGTAAATGTGTTGTTCTGATTGGTCAATAAATAAAATACTGATTGGCCAGTGGCTAGGCAGGAAGTATAAGCAGGACTAACAGAGAGGAGAAATAAAAGAATAGGAAGGCAGAAGGAGTCACTGCCAGCCGCCACCCTGACAAGGAGCATGAAAAGATGCCGGTAAGCCATGAGCCACATGGCAGGGTATAGATTTGTAGAAATGGATTAATTTAAGCTATAAGAACAGTTAGCAAGAAGCCTGCCACGGCCATACAGTTTGTAAGCAATATAAGTCTCTGTGTTTACTTGGTTGGGTCTGAGCGGCTGTGGGACTGGTGGGTGACAAAGATTTGTCCTGACTGTGGGCAAGGCAAGAAAACTCTAGCTACACATACATACAGTATTTTTAATGCAAATCTTCTATGAATTACAGTAATTATTTCAATTTTATTCATAAATAATATCATATTCAATTGAATTCTGAGCTTTCATTTCTTTTCTTCTAACCCTTTCCAAGATTATGTAACACTCTCTTCAGTTAGCATTTTATGGTATGATAATGGTGTGCAGATGTACATTTTTTTTATTTATTCTGTGTGTATCCATTTGACTTTTTGAATTTCAGAGTATGCTTTTTTTGTCAACTATCTTGGTTATGGTTTCTATTGCTGTGATAAAACACCATGACAAAATGCAAGTTGTGCAGGAAAGGGTTATCTCAGCTTACAGTTTCACAGTGCAGTCCATCACTGCAAAATGTCAGGGCAGGAATTTAAATAGGAGAAGAACCTAGAGGCAGGTGCCGATGCAGAGGGCATGAAGGAGTGCTGTTTACTGATTTGCTCTCAAGGGCTTGTTCAGTCTAATTTCTTATACAGTCCAGGACCACCCATCTAGGGATGTCACTGCCCATGATGAACTAGGCCTTCCTACATCAATCACTAAGTAAGAAGATTCACTGTAGACTTGCCTACAGGCCAGTCTCATGGAGGTTTTTCTCAACCTCATGTCCCTCTTCACAAATAATTCTAGCTTAAGTCAGGTTGACATAAAACTAGCCCCCACACCAACTGTTTAGGTGGTTTCTCAGAATAAGTATTCATGGTTGAACTTTTTCTTCTCTGGTTTGGGGACTCCATGAATGGTGTCATTTTTGCTGTCATCCCATAGGTTGCTGTGCTCCCCTCTCTGCCAGTGTTCTTGTCTAATTTTGTTATGTGAAACATTAGAGTCTGTTCAAGGATATCAAGAATTTATTAAAGTATAAAATGGGGGTAATATACTCACTGACCCAGAATAAGGAAGATGCAGCCAATGATTCAGATGCCCAGTCCTGCCATTCTTCCCAGGTAAGCTGTGGACCAATCGCAAGCTGCTCCACTTCACCTGACCCAGTCCTTGCCACCCAAGAGAGAGCTGGAATTGTCTCTCTGATGTCTTAAGGGGGTCACAAACACAGGCAAAGCCAAGCACACCCTAGGGCTTGGACCCCAGAGCCATTAGCTGAACGGAACAAATTCCCACAACTTTATTCCTCTTCTCTGTTGTTCATTGAAGTGCTGTGGATATTGCTCTGTATAAATAAAACACTGATTGGCCAGTAGCCAGGCAGGAAGTATAGGCGGGACTAACAGAGAGGAGAACTGAGGGAACAGGAAGGCAGAGAGAAGACTGCCTGTAGCTGCCACCAGGACAAGAAAGATGTAAGGTACCAGTAAGCCACGAACCACATGGCAAAGTATAGATTAATAGAAATGGGCTGAATATAAGAGCAAGAGCTAGACAATGATAGGTCTGAACTAATGGCCAAGCAGTTTAAATAATATAAGCATCTGTATATTTATTTTTATAAGTAGGCTCCGGGACTGGAGAGGCTTGGCGGGAGCTGGAGAGAAATTCTCCAGCTACAAATGGTGCCCAATGTTGGGCAAGAGTTTCCACCTAAAACCTGAGTAAAAAATTCTAAAACGGAACTAAAAACAGTTCCTAGTTGTCTCTTAAAGTTAGCAGCAGCATGCCTGTTTGAGCTACTATCTATGGCAGCGGGAATGAGGCCTCTGCAAGTAGCACATTAAGCTGCTTGGTGGATTTAGCCTTTCCTAGTTCAAAACAAAAAGAGGTTTCTGGGCTACATGCTGCTTTGATAAAAGCATAGACCCACTGTTTCTGTGAGTTGATAGCTCCCAGACATGGCAGAAAATGTACCACCACCATGTTGGGAAGCTGAAGTGGGTGGAGCCAGCAGCCACAGCACCATGTCAGTCTTAGAATGATGCAGTTTAAAGCCAAAGGTTCACAATAAGGCTGATTCAGATGGAATAGTTTAGACTGTATGTAAAAATGTACGTATGCTTGAAAGAGATAAAAAAGGAATATATACAGTTATATGAACAAATAGATAATTTTTAAAAATAAAGTCTTTAAAGAAACAGTAAAGGTAATAAGCCACTTAAAGATGGCTATCATACAGAGAATCTGGATTATGTTGTCTTTGATATCTGAAACTGAAGAAAAATATTTGAATGTAAAAGCTGTTGAGTTATGCCAAAATGTATACTTTAAAGGTACCTTGACTTCAAACTTTGGATGTAAGGATATGTTGCTTTGGAAAGGAGGTTCTGCTTTTGTTTCCACATAAAGCCAGAGGCTATGGATTTGTTCCAGATTAAGATACATCAGGTTTGACTAGCTAAGACCCCTGAAAGGTCTCTGATGACACCATGGCCCAGATGATCCAACATCCAGAACCGTTTCAAGGCAACTGGCTCAGAGGATACACCCTCATGGACTACTCCATAATCCTAAAATTTTCTTTGTGTCCCCATGAGATACAGCGCCCCCTACCAGCAGGAAGTATTAAGACAAGCTATGCCCAAATTCCCAAATATACCATGCTGACTTTGGAGATGGAATTGGCTCATTCCTTCTCTAAACCCAAACATATTCCTAAAATAAAAGGTTAAAAGATTCTTTTGTCCCATATCAGAAGAGCCCTCTGGTGTGGGACAGAAAAAAAAAAACAATATTTTTATTTAAAACAGGTTGATTATAAATACAATCTCTTTCTAAAGAAGAAATGGGGATATGATATAGATATATAGGATATAGATATGATAGGGTAAAAGGTAGATTAATGAACATACTATTAAAGAACAACAAGTTGTTTAAAATGTTTTACATTTGGTATAGATTTTAGTTTATTGAGACAAGTTTAAACTTAATTTGTTAAACTGTATATATATTTCTATTCTCGTTTGAGGTATTATGTTTATGTAACTCATTTAGATTAGAATGAATAATTACATAGATTAATAATTAGTCATCTATGATAATCATACTTATAACCATGTTAGTTAAGTCTTCTAGGTATATTTCAGATATATTTCAGATAGATAAGTAATCTTTAAATACTTAAAAGACCTACAGAATATCACATTTAAAATATTTTTAAAAATTTAGACTTTCTGGACAGTGAGACATGTCTGCTCCTGGCAGCACCGGATTTACTTCAGAGAGGAAGAGGGCATCAAAGACACTCTGTATGGAGTTTATCTTCTTCTTGGCAAAAATAGCCATTTGGGCAAGAAACTGTTCTTGCCTGGACTGCTTATTCGACTGGATATACAGGATCCATAGAAGGATGACCACTGAAGTTTCCTTGACAAAATGGTCCTTCAGGTTCCTGCTTCGTAGAGAAAACTGCCAGACATTCTACAGCACACTAAAAAAAAAAAAAAAAAAAAAAAAAAAAAAAATGACCAAGAGACTCTAGCCCTGTGGGCTGAAGACAAATGCCCCAACTTTACAAAGGAACATTAGGTGACTGTCCAGGCTTTCAGCTGTCTCTGTCTACCCTGCAAGACTCCCAAAAGTTGCTTGCATCCTTCTCCCGTCTCTCAGGTAATATTAATTATATCCTTCTGAGGTCTTTGATGTAGTTGAAGCTAGATAGTTATGATTTTCTTTAGTTATAATAAAAGATAAGTTATATATAAACCTTAAACTCACAAATATAAGATAGATAGGATATCTTCTTTAATATTGTAACTGTGATTCTTACTCAATAATTGTTTTGTTATATGTAATTTTACTATGTTAAAGTTAAAACCTTCCTTTTTAAAAAAAAGGAGAAAAGGGGAAATACTGTGGATATTACTCTGTATAAATAAAACACTGATTGGCCAGTAGCCAGACAGGAAGTATAGGTGGGACTAACAGAGAGGAGAACTGAGGGAACAGGAAGGCAGAGAGAAGACTGCCTGCAGCCGCCCTGACAAGAGGCATGTAAAGATGTTGGTAAGCCACGAGCCACATGGCAAGGTATAGATTTATAGAAATGTGTTAATTTAAGATATAAGAACAGTTAGCAAGAAGCCTGCCATGTCCATACAGTTTTTAAATAATATAAGTGTCTGTGTGTTTATTTATAAGTGGGCTATCTGACTGCTGGGGCTTGGCAGGACCTGGAGAAAAAACTCCAGCTACAACATTTACTGACTCTTTGATTTTTCACATCAATTTTACTATTAAGGTTATCCCCTGAAACTTTGCTTTATTATATTATTTGGTTATGTCATTCAATTTTGTTTTGTATTTTACTGTATATCTATTTTTATGTGTGTACTTTCTGTGTGTGTGTGTGTGTATGTGTGTGTGTGTGCATGTGTGTGTGTGTGTGTGTGTGTGTGTGTGTGTGTGTTTATGGAGGCTAAAATCAATTTGTGTGTCATTCCTCACTTGACATTTATCTTGATTTTTGAGAAAAGGTCTAAAAACTGAAACATGGGGCTCACCAATAATGCTAGGATGCTGATACAGAAAGCTTCAATGATCTACCTGCCTTTCCCTCCCCAGTGCAATATTGCAGCTGTTTGCCATTATGCCCAGCTTTTCACATGTGTTCTGAGAATCCAGCTTAGGTCTCCATCTTTGTATAGCTAGCACTCTACTAACTGAGCCATCTCCCTAGCCATTCATTTTTTAAAAAATCTTTCAAATTATTATATTTAATAGGTATAATAAGAGAGCTTCTAGCTGCTCATTTGAGCCTGTTTATAATATCTTTTTTTCCAGGCACATCTAATACCATATTATTAGTTTATCAATTACCTTTTTTTATATGAGTAAAGGCATACGTGTTGGTTCTTAGATCAAGGGCTTTGATCACTCTTTATACATTGTATGGCATTCTTGTTTTTGTTTAAGGATTATGGAAGATATTATTTAGTACATTATGCCAATCTAGTCTTTATTAGGTCTTATCAACCTATTGGTTGAAATATTAAGGCAACTCCACATAGTTAAAAGGGAGGTTTATTTTGTGGAGTAACTTACAAGTGAAGGGATAGGTTACAGGGTTTGGGAAATGTGAAGTGCAGTCCAGTGGTATTCTCTGGAGAACTCTGCTTGGTCTACCTCCAGTGTCCAGGACCCAGGAACCAAGAGAGCCAGCACTTCTGGATCTCAGGTCTTAAGCGCTCCTGTCTTGGCCCTGCCTCATAAGGCATGACAGTAACCGGAAGCCTCAATGAGGGTAGTACTTCCAGGACAAAGCTGTAACAGCTACCACTACATCAACCCACCCACTATAAATCATGGCTGCAATGTCCATTTAGTTTTCAAAGCACTCTTACAGTTTTTCAAGTTGGTCTTGGATATGTTTCACCTAGCAGTCAGTCTGTGACCTCAAGATAATATCACATTAATTTTTGAAAGACTTTGATATGTTTATTAGGATAAAATCCATATATATAAGCCTTGTGGTTTAACCCAATTTAATAAACTTAATCCTCTAGATTCTCTGAGCTTTTTTCCTTTGCAATCTCGCAATCTCTGTAGTAAGTAGATTTCACTGGGGCTGACTCTTGCCTTTTGGAGGACATATACTTGTGGTGCTGAGTGGCAGAAAATAAATGATGCAGAAAAAAAATATGTGGAGGAAATTGAACATAGCCTTTTGGAACTTTTTCTCAATTTAAATAAGAATGTAGTCAGAATTTTCCTGTGTCCTGCCTGGCCCATGGTCAGGACAAATCTGTCTAATCCACCAGTCCCAAGTAAACACACACAGGCTTATATTAATTATGACTGTATGGCCTGTTGGCTCAGGCTTCTTACTAGGTAGATCTTACATCTTAAATTAACCCATTTCTATAAATCTATACTTTGTAACCTGGCTCATGGCTTACTTATCTTTTAAATCTTGCTTTTCATAGCAGCAGCTGGCAGTGTTCTCTCTGTTCTGCCTTTCAACTTCCTCCTCTCCAGTTAGAATGTCCCACCTTACCCTATTCTGCCTCACCATTGGCCAAACAGCTTTATTTATCAAACAATCAGAACAACATGTTTTCACAGTATACAAAAAGATATCCCTCCATCATAAAAGTTTCTCTTTTCATGGCTTTTGTATATTTTTTGTTTTTTTTTTCCATTGATACTTCCAAACATGATTTCTTAGATTTAGCATGGGAGAGAAAAGAAAAAAATAACAAGAAATAAAACTAAGGAAGTAAAGAAAAAGAAATAGGTGAAAAGGAAAGAAGGAAAAAGGAGAGGGGGGTAGTAAGGGAGAAAGGCACAAAGAAAGGAAGAGAGGAAACAAACTAGGTTATTTGTTCATTCTTTCTCTCTCCTTGGTTATGAACATTCTTTCCAGGAACTCAGCCAAAGCCAGCAAGCTCTCCATAGTGTTCTCTATTTGTCCTTCTGTACTCACTCTGGGTTCTTGATTTCAATCTACAATGGGTCAGGGCTACTAGAAAGAAAATTAACAGTAAACTCAGTCAGTATGATGGTATTTCAAAACTTGCAATATTTTTTTGATCTGTCTGCTGTTGCTAACTTAGGAAAGTCTTCAAATTTATGTGTCATCCATTCTGTCAGGGATGTGACAGGGTGAAGTGCTCTTAATCTATGGCATTGAAAGATGGAACTTTCTTCATGGTTATTTCCAGGGAATTTAATGAATGTAGCTTGTCTTTTAAGTCTTGGCCCCTAAGTCAGGCCCCATAAAATGACTCTGTAACCACCACTGTGAAGATATCTCACTTCCCTAGTCATCACCTCATTACACCATTGTATCTACTTTTATCCACCTTGTTTAACCTTTATATTGTCTTTAATTATTATACTATCATTTGTCTATTTATTAAATGTCAAACATTTCCTCATCAAAATATAAGTTCAACAGACCACTATCAGTCAACAGCTATATAGTCATTCACACTCACCATTTATTGTCAATCCTTGTTAAATAATTATGTAGCAAATCAAGCTTGGTTGCATTGAAGAATGGATGTCCTTATGCATTTTCCTAATACATTTTATTTAGAAAACAACCTTTCTCTTAATGAAGGTACATGAAGTTGTATATAAGTGATGATACTACAGAGAAATATATACCCATTTTACCTTCTTTTCTATAGAAGTCTATATATAGATAAAAAATGTGATTGATAGATACATAAAAGAAAATTATTTCAAGTAGTTTCTGATACTATGATATTAAACTTATTACAAAAATTTGAATGTTAAAATATTACAATTTTTATTTAAAATGAGATTAATTTCCAGAATATTTACCAGTTGATTGTGTACTTTTTAATTCTGATGTTCACACTTAATATTGTTTACAGTGGAAATTTTCTGTTTTACTTGCCTCACTGAACTCTCTTTCTTAAGAGCAGTGTTGTTGGTGTGAAGAGTGATCTCTTCAAAATACTATAATGCAACATCACTACCTACTCAACGACCTTAAATAGAAAAAGTAGCTTGTTTATGCCGCTCATATTAATACATGCTTTGTGTTTTGTTTTGTTTTCCTGATAGTAAACTCAAACACAGAAGTATACAAAAAACATTATGGGCACAATTGAAACCCTTCAGGCATACAAGTCTGGATGCTTAAGTTAGAATACATACTAATACTATTATTTTATTAGTAATGAAGAATGGTTTAAAAATAAAGTAATCTATTACATTTTTGTTTTCACAAAATATTTTAAAGTCTCAGAATAATGGATCTAGAGTGATGGCTCTGTATTAAGAGCACTCACTGTTTCTGCAGAGGATGTGAATTCAGTACCAACACTCATATGGCAGCTTACCATCTTCTGTAACTCCAGTTCTAGGGAATCTGACAACTTCTCCTGACCTCTTTGTGCATCATGCATACATGTGGTGCTGACAAAACACCTATACACATAAAAATAGATAATTAAAATTTCAAAGATAAATAAAAATATGAAATCTCTGTATTGTTACACCAGAAGCCAGTTTGGCATATAATAATAAGTAAATTTTTGAAAGGGAAAGCTTATGTTAAAGTAGGAGAAGCTAATATGTTACAGAAATATGCGTTTTCAAGCAGGGCTTCTATTAATAAGATTACGTGATGCTTCTTGGGACATAGAAAATAAACATTTTATTCACATTTCAGAAAATAACTTGGCAAGCTCCTATTGTATCCATATTTTAAAAACATCAGATTATATTTAGGAATATATTTTAACAACCATCAATGAAAAAAAGTAGTTATGAATTTGAAAAAATTCAAGGAGGTATTTATGGTAGAGTTAGTTTGGAGGGAGAGAAGGAAGGGAAGAGAGAAATGATATAATTATATTATAATCTCAAAATAAAAGAAAAACAGCATTGTATAAATAGGCCCTGTAGAATGTTGTTATACTAGTTTCTTGAGCACATCAATTTACGTTTCCCTGCTCACTTCCTTCCCTAGCTCTCTGGTTTTAGAATTTATTTTCCCATTAGAAGGTGAAACATGAAAACTGTGGAGATTTTACTTCCTTCAGGAAGTTTCCTTCCATTCAGCCTTAGGATTCATTAAAACTCCAAGGAGAAGGCTTGTCTATGTCTCTAGCCTCAGGTGTTGATCTTGTTTCCTCATTGCTTGCTGGCAACAACTGTACTGCTTTCCTTCCCCCAAGAGAGCCAGCCCAAACAACAAGAATCAGTACACTCCAGTGAAACAGGCTGGCATGGGCTCATCCCCAAGGCTGCTGGGAAATGAAGTTCTTTTAGTTCTGTGGCTTTCATAGTTCTCTTTAGAACCGTGGTCTTGCAGTTTCTCTAGGATTTTTTAAATTCTCACAATTAGCTACACTCATGTTTCATGACATTACAGCATAGCTGGAAGTGGATATTGAAGTTCATTTGTAATGATGCAGAAAATTAATGATATTTGGTAAAACCTGAATGATTATCGCTTTTATTTGACAATAACAACAGGTAGGTTGACAAGTGAATTGTAATATATGCAAATACATGTTTCTATACGTAAATTCTAAACTCACCAGTTTATTTGGGTAAAATAACATCATTTACTAATTCAAAAAATTGTCTTACTTTTGCAGTAAGCATACATCCATAAAACATAACTGCAACTTGTTCAAAAGATAACATAGAATAAGCATTATTGTACACATAACAGAATAGTGACACTAGAAAAATATTTTCTTGTGAGCTAGTCCTAACTATAAATGTTATTTATTGTGTAAATATTGATTTGTAAGGCTCTATTTTCTCATTTTTGTAGAGAATGCATATATGCATCCAAATTATTGCTATCTATTATGTTATCAGTGAGCATGATGAGCTACATAAGAACTAGACTATAAGTTGCTCATCTTCTCTTCTGCATTTCTTCTATCACAGCACCCACCAAATACTAATGGATAGGTTTAGAAACTCAGATCTGTTGAGTGCTCGCTGCTTCATCTAGGAATGCCATCAGCATCACTTGTTCTCACAGTGATTCTGAAATGCATTTCATACATTTAAAAACTAATGTCTTATTATAACTTGTTAAACTGTTTGGTTAATATCCTTGGGATGTATGACCTCTTTTGAAGGGAAACAGAAGAGGAGTGGATCTAAGGAGAGGGCAGGTAGGGAAAGGGACTGGGAGGAATAGAGGGAGGGGGAACTGCACTTGGGATATAATATATGAGAGAAGATTAAAAAAATGAAAATGATCAAATCCACACCAACACATTACATGCACATATGAAATTTTCACACACACAAAAAAATAGTTTTCTCTAATGAAGTCTCACTGGAATAGAAACCACTGTTATGGCCAGGCCCTCATGCCCAGCAGTAAATGGCAAACTGAAAATGAACCCAAAGGTATTTTTGTCTCATAATGCTCTGTCTGGGAACTTTCTCCTTTTTTTTCTTACCCTACAGGTCTTTGGCTTATATATTATTGTTCCTGATTTTGTGTTTTTAGGGAATTTCTATGCATGCCAATGTGTGCCTCTCTATATCTGTATGTGTCTCTCTTGCTTTTTCTTGGCTCTTTGTTGTTTCGCCCTATTCAGATTTGTTCGTTTAATTTTGTATTTATTTTCATTTCTGCCATTCCTTTTTAAAAACTTTATATTGATTTACATGGTTTTAATGTCATGCACTCCAATCCTATTCATCTCCCTCTCCTTTGGAATTTCTACCCTCTGCCCTTGCAACCTCCCCTCTAAAATAAAAATTAAAAAATAAAAAAAAAGACAAAAAAAATCTAGTCCTGCAAGCTGTAGTGTGTCACAGTGAGTCACACAGTACACCCTTTAGTCCATATATCATTACTTGCAAATGTTTATTGCAATAAGTCTTTAGTCTAGTTCAAGACCTCTGCCTTCTACTGTGATATCGATGATGATCCTCACTGAGACTCTTTGTGGATATCCTGTTGCTGCCCTGTGCCATGGAGATTCTACAGCTTTGGATCTCTACAGGCCTGGCCCCTTTACATACTTCAGCAGTTCATAAAGGGGTGGATGTTGGGGTGGGCCAAATCATAGCCTTGGATCTGGACCTGGGTAGTAGCTGAGTTGATCAACCTTACAGCTTTCCCTCATCTTCACCACTAGGGTGAGCTCTCCAGCACTGCCTCAGCTAGCTCACCCAATGCCACTGGCAGCAAGGGGCAGGGCCAGTCCTCCTGCACTCAAGCCCTCTGGCAGGCTCACGTGGGCCCCTGACAACAGGACAAGGTGCAAGGCCCCTATCCTGAGAACTGCAGTCAGTGAAGGGCAGGAGCAGCTGTTCTGCTCTCTTGCCCTCAGGGCCTTCTCACCAATGTCTCTGCCACCAGGGCCAGCCCTATTGTGCTGCCAGGGTAAGTTGCTGGGCCCACTCTTTGGGTGGGGGCATGGGGGAGCAATTCTCTGTAGCCCTTGGATATCGATGTGGTCCCAGGTGGCAGTCCAGAACAGAGACATGGCGTTTGGTGGCGACATGGACCATCGACACAGAATCCTGCTGCTACATGGGTACAGATTCAGACATGGCCCTCAGCAGGAGAATTGCCAGGACTTCACCATGGCCTCAGGTGGCTTTGCAGGCTACTCACATTAAGCTGTTCCTCTCCACCCTCTGGTCTCCATATCTGCCTCTCTTCATAGTGATCAAGCTGTTCCATTTCTCTTTCTCTCCCATCTCTGTACCTTATACTTGCCCATCATGATGCTGCAAGACAGGCCAGGCATTGAGCAGGGGGCTCTGGGTGTTTTCAAGGGTTTATCCAATCCAAACCTTCCAAAGGAAATAAAGCTCTGGCCAAAGTTAGACACGGTGTGGTAAAACCATAATTCAATACAGAATTGTCCAGTCTCACAGTTGAACCATGACTGCAACCAACTAGAGAGTTTACCAGATAGACCAATAATGAAAAGTAAACACAGCAGGACATTTCCAGTCTGTTGTGGGTCACCATCTTGCAGGTACTGCTCTTGTTCCTGGCCTCGGATGAAGCTCTGGGAGTCAGCAACTCATACAGTGGTTGGTTTTCTCTAAGGAGAAAGACATAGGACCACTATCATTTGTGTTTGTTACTGTTTCAATATCACCTTTCCCAAGGCCAAGAACAGCCAAGGTCTTGCATCTCCTGTTCTGCCTCTCTTCACAGCCCACAAACAACTTGTCTTCCATTTCCCCACCACTTATTTGCTTGGGTCTTTCTCTCACATCACTCCACCATCTACTTACTCACTTCTCACCATGCCCAGCTTGGCACTGGGGGTAGGGGAATGGGAAAGTTGGGGGATGTAGGGGTAGGCACAGTGTTGTCTTTGCATTTCTAGGCATGCCCATGCTTCCCTGGAGTCCAGGATCTGTTTCTTGATGAGCCCAGTCACGGTGCCTCCTAGATGCAGTATCTACTCTCTTGCCTTTCTTCACAGCCGCCTTTCTTTTCTTTTTGCAGAGGTCCTCTCTCATTCCTGCCTCACCAGCTGGAAGACAAGCATTGGAACACTCAGTCTCTGGAAAGATCCAGGCCATAGCCTGGGCAAGACTACAGTCACTGCAGCCACCTCCGAGAGCCTTGAAAGCATGACCCTCAGGCCTCCATGACTGCCAGCACCATCTAGATTCTCATTTGTTTTTTATCTTATTATTACCTTTATTTTATTTTATTTTTTGGATACCTGTTTGCTTTATAATGAAAGAGAGAAAGAAAGGATGTCAATTCGGATGGGTAGGGAGTAGGGGAGGATCTGGGAGGAGTTAAGGAAGGGAAACCCATAATCAGAATATATTGTATGGAAAAACAATAAAAAATAACCAAACGAAACCTCAATCATTGAGGTGGCTGTGCTCAAAATAGCTACTAAAGGAAAGATCTGTTTCCCTAAGGTATATTTGGTTCCATTATATGTATGGTTGGCTCTAAAATCATTCCCCACTGTTTTCCATGCTACTCAAACAGTAGAAACCCTAGTAACACTTGGGAAGAAAAAAAAAGTACAACTGGTTGAATGGAAAAATAAAGCAAAATTTATCAGAAAGTTAAATAGGTTTTATATAGGATATTATACATTCTGTGTTTATTTACCAGATGCATCCTGAGCCAGTGTTTTCTCTACAGTTAGACCAAGAGACAAAGGCTAGCACTATGTGTGGTGTGCCTTTCTGTACTCCTAGTAACTCCAGGGGCTCATCGGTGAAGATAACAAGTCCGAAGCTGACCTGAGCTACATCGTCAGTCCTGTCAGAGTGGGGATAGGATTTAACTATTTACCTAACACAGGACAGAAGGGAGTTTATAAGAATTCATGCCTCAACTACATGTACATATTATCTTCAAAAGTATAAATGTAGTAACTCCCTAATTTGAAATGAGTTTAAAGAGGCCAGTCATACATATCAAAATGTTCCTTCTGCCTCAGTGTTGAATCATCCTTCTTGTTAGGTGTTCTTCTAAATATTCTAAACGCCTACTTTAAATGATTTTTCTTCTTTATTAATTTGTCTAGCATCAGTTTATTAACATTACTGAGTAAGGTTTTGAAACTATTAAACACTCCATATTAGTTCAACTGCCTTGTAAAATATATCTACTTCCTTTAAAAAATAAGGCTAGATTTGTTGTTTTAGCATAAATGGTGAAGTTGAAAATACTACTTATTTTTTAGCCTTCCCAAAACTCCTCCTTAGGTTACTTAAAGCAAATTAAATATTATTTCCTTGGGAAACTTTTTATCTCATTCTGCTTTTTGCAGTAGAACAGATCCCACATTACACATGATGTTATGGATTTAAAAAAAATGAAAAGAAAAAAAACTTCTACTTGCTTGCCCAATGCTTTTCATCTACAATGAAATCTGTGATGTCAGAGACTCCTCTTGCTCTGCTCATCGTCTTCTCCCAAGTTCCTCATTCAATCCATACTGTGTAAAATGTTTTTTAATGGTTGACCTAATAATACAGTCCTTAGCAGAAGTCTCCTTCGATTTAATGCATTTCATGCAAGCATCTGTGTCTGAGGCGCTCTTGAGGTTTTCCATGTAAAACTACACTATATCATCCATCTACATTTTATAGTCAACAACATTCATAGAAAATTGAGAGAATGAAAATTAATTTTCAACTAGTATTGTCTAACCAAGTAGCACATATGCTTATTTACAAAATTACTCTACTCTCAAGTTTTTCTTTTCTTCAGGTCTGAAATAAACATACATAAACATAAAATAGACATTGTAAGCTTACTGTACTGCCAAGTCACTTAGCCAACACTATCAACACATACATAAATATATAGATGTATATTTCTTTGCTGACTATATTTTTCTCCTAAGTACTGTTCAGTGAAATGGTAAAACCCTTTGCTGTTAAAAATGAATGAAATCATTTCTTTAACCACACTATCAAATCTATAAGTCAGGTTGATTTTCCCTCTAAAATATTGGCTACAAAAAGTGCTCTTTTTTTCCAAAAAGAAATCACCACCATACTTTAAATTGTTTGTATTTATGTAGTTATGTCATGAGTTGTTGTGAGGCAAGCACTTCCCATAGCATTTGTGAAGACAGGTGTCAGTTCTCACCTGTCATATGAGTTTCAGAATTTAACTCAAGTTGTCAGGCTTGTGAACAAGCATCTGTACCCACAGAACAAAGCATGAAGTACATTTTATGGAATTTTTTTGGGGGGTGGGACAATAGCATTTCAGTTCTATGAAGTTTTTATATACTATATTTATGTGTCATGATAAATAAGTCAAAAATTTTCTGTGAATAATCTCAGATAACTCCTACACCACAGAGTTTATTCTTCAAGGAGAACAATTAATGGGAGACAGTGGGTTGAATCATGAAGTTTTTATTATTTTAACATGATATAATTTGTTAATCATAACATATTCATTTTTGGCAATTTATACTGGGTTCTTATTGTGTAAGCATATTCTTTTATTTTCTCTTTTATTTATTCTTCTGTCATATAATACATCCCAAACACAGCCTTTCTCCCCTCTACTCTTCTTAGTTTCCTTCCAACATCTCTTCTCCTCTAGATCTACTGCTTCTCCACTTCCCTTTAGTAAATGGTAGGCCTCCCAGGGATACCAACTGAGCATGACATGACAAGATGCAATAAGACTCAACACAAACCTTCTTATCAAGGCTGGATGAAGCAATGCGGTTTTTTTATATATATATTCAATTATAGAGTAAGTGAGTTAGTCTCAAACTCCACTGATTCCTGTTTTAATAAGACTTTGATTTTTCCTTTGAATGTTTGCCTTGATGTATTCTACTCATCTGTCAAAATACAAAGACCTTAGAATTCACAAGATAAAAATACTAATAAAAATAACTACCTCTGCTAGTTACTTTTTATTGCTTCTGTAAGAAACAGATACAAAGGCAACTTAGAGAAGGGATTTATCTGGGGCTTACAGTTTCTATGGGTTAGAGTCCTTGACCTTCATGGCAGGGAGCATGACAGCAGGCAGGGAGGTGTGGTACTGATGCAGTAGCTGAGAGCTAGCATCTTGAGACACAACCGCAAGGCAGGGAGAAAGAGAAGGCTGACTGGAAAAGGTGAGGGCTTTTACAACCTCAATGCTAGCTCCCAGTGTCATATCTTCTCCATCAAAACCACACCTCCAAATCCTTCACAGACATTTTTACCAACTAGGGACCAAGTATTCAAACATATAAGCCTATGGTAGCCATTCACATTCAAAACACCACACTACCTAATGAGTATTCTCTTATATGCCCTATTGTAGACATTTTGCAAGTCTTTGTTCCTTAAAACTGTCATCCGGTCCTAGTATGGGATTTGAACCGTCTACCTTCAGATTATTTGCTCCTAAAATATTGTTGTGAGTCCTGAACTATGAAATAGAGTGTTCTGCTTGTATCATAATAAAGGTAGATATTTCTCATTAATTGTCTTAACAAAATATAAGAATTTTAACTTTTGAGAATCTAAATTATTTTGCTGAAGAAATGTGCAACCAGAATGAAGAGAGTTAAGTGATTTACAATCTGAATACAGATAGGGATTATAAAGAGTGTCAGAAAAGAAACAATTAAGGAAGCCAGTTGAGCCTCCTGGTTCTTTTGTATGCATTTTGTATTGAACATACATATGCAAAGGATGAACACTGTAAATTCCTAAATTTGCAAGTGAATTTGAGGTATACAAATAGGTATACCAACTCATTTTATGTTAATTGCATTATTTTAGGTTTTTGAGAGTCCCCAAAAAATTGTAATAAATTTGGAATTGGTAGTATATATTTATATCTCCAGGGAACAACTCTGCAATATTAATGAAGACAGAAAACATAAATGAAAGCACATTGCAGTCTACAGAGCAGAACAATTTCCTAATGTAAACAGCATAGCAATCACTGGGAGAGGATGTTTTCGTGACAGTGCAGAGCGAGGATATCATTTCAAACACGTATTTTGTGTCTCTGGATCTCATAACCAGGAAAGATTGTGCATGTCAAGGATATTGCTGCTAGTTAATTTGAGATGAATTATTTATGGAAGCCTGATACATTTTTACTCTCAGAAAATGCTGTAGCTGCTATTCTTAGAATCTCTAAGACTAATGCTTTGGGAAAAATGAAAGAAAGAAAAGGCAGACCACATACATTGAGTAATTCTTAATGGATCCAAAGAAGGTCTGTCTGTATTTCCAATAATAGATCCTACACTGTGGTTTCCTTCACTCACAACTTGTAAGTATCTTGCATATGGAGAACATTATGTGTAAACCTAGAAAGCAACAGGTTAGAAAAGCTATTTTTGAACAACATAGGAAGAACAGTTCTATCCAAGTCAATATGCTAGTTCAGTACTTATATAAGCCAGCACTACAAGCAGGAGAAATTACTGAATGCATTTTGAGCTGTTAAGTTTGAAATGCGACTTCCTTATCCTTTATATCTGTTTATATAGAGAAGTTCATTAGAAGGTGAAATCTAAAGAATTTCCTTATCTAAAACAAATTCATTATGTGGTTTTATTAAACTAGGGGATTTAGGTCAGAATATGTAATAAAAAGTTCTTTTCTTGTTGAATGCTGGAATGCAGAGGAGTTGGAAACTTCCAACTCAGGTGTTCCATCAGACAGTTTCACCCTTTCTGCTTCACTGTATAAACTGAAGGGATGATTTTTGTGACTTCACTGATCTCCCCTGTGCTAAAATCTCATGTGCTACCTGGGTGTGAAATTTCTCCAACTGAAATTTAGATGTCATTGACAACTTGACTATGCATTTTCACTCTAGAATTCAAATTTTCTCCAAGATATCTCTCTCTCTCTCTCTCTCTCTCTCTCTCTCTCTCTCTCTCTCTCTCTCTCTCTCTCTGTGTGTGTGTGTGTGTGTGTGTGTGTGTGTGTGTGTTTTGAGACAGGGTTCCTTTGTGTAGTTAGGCTTGGTATCTGTCTTGGATCTCACTCTGTAGACCACGGTGGCCTTGAATTCACAGAGATCTGCCTGGCTCTGCCTCCAGAGTGCTGGGATTAAAGGCATGCGTCACTCAAGCCAGGCTCTCCAAGATCTCTTAATCATCAGTGCGTGTTAAAATCCACTCACATGATAAATGTGCCTACTCATTAGAGGTGTTTTATTAACTTTACTATTCTGTTTATGTGACATCTGCTTACCTTGTCTTTTGTCAACTTGGACTTGAGAAGGAACCTACCCATTGCTTTTGAGAGAAAAAAAAAAACTCACAACAACAACATCATCATCAATACCACAGACATACAGATATACATAAAGAAAGACCTTTCACTATAATAAAAAATTTGTCCATCAGTATATTGGGGAAGTACTAAAATGAGAAAGAAGGATTAAAGCAATAGGGTCTGCTTCATGCTGCTGGGGGAAAGGACAGAAGGGGGAAGGTGCAGAGACAGGAAAGAAAAGAATCAACAAAAATATTTTAAATACTGCAATAAAGCATAATATTTTTTATGCTTGTAAAGACTGTAAACTGCACTGGCATTCCATCTTACCCCAGTCAGAATGTCAGTCGTTCAGAAGACAAATATAATGGTGACAAGGACTGAACAAGGGAATCCCTGACCACTGCTGGTAGGAATGCAGAGCAGGTCCACCTCTGTGGAAATCAGGACAATCTCTGCTTTCTTTACTTCTTTCATGCGCTACCTATGAAGATGTTTAAAAAATTACAGGAAGCAATTTGATGGAGAGAGAGAAGTACTTGTGAGGACATAGGGATCAAGTTCTACTCAACAAAGGAAGCTGATGGTTGACCCACCATTATCTCTTGACACAGAATCCAAGTGCCTGGATTAGACAGAGGCAGAGACAAAACAATGGAGAAATGTACCCCCTTTTTCCTCTCAGTCCAACAGACCTGGTTTTTAAAGTTTGAAAATGTGTCAATATTAAGAATAACTCTAGCATCAGTACATGATCAGATCCAGAACATCACACTTGTTCAGAAGCTATGTCCTTTTTCAGACTATCACTTGATCCATTTTAATATGTTGCCTATTGTCAAATATTATCATAGGGATTTGATTAGCAGGATAATGTTTTGAGGCAATCCCCACCAGCCAGCCAGCAGGTGAGAGACCTGCCTGTAGGCTGCACCACCATCGCCTCCACTCACTGGATTATGTTTCCCCAAGACCCACTCTACCATCTAACCCCAGCCACCTCATTATCCTCTCTGTGGCCAGTCTTTCCCCACAATTCCAGCAGACTCCATAGGCACAGGAACAGCCCACACCAGTCAGAAGAGCAGGAGGCTACACTAGACCTAGGCAACCAAACCCTCACAAATCTTAGCTAAGACACCCTACTGGACCTCAAGACCTGCCAGTCACCAGAACCCTTAGCCATGCAGGCCAGAAGACAATAGAGAAAACAGATAATAAAGGATTATAAAGGAACAAAACATCCATCTAACAAAGACAAACAAGAATCGACACATAAACCTAAAATCATTCCAAATCCAGATGTGTAAATGCCAGTGTATTATGGTACCACCAGAACCTAGCAATTTTGCAAAAGCAAAACCTGAACATTCCAACACAGCTTAATCACAAGGAAATTACCTTAAAATAATTTTATGAAGACGATAGAGGCACATAAAGAAGAAATTACAAATTCCCTTAAAGAAATCTAGGAAAACACTAACAAAAAGTTGGAAGAAATCAATAAACCACTTAAAGAAATCCAAGGAAAAAAAATCAAATAAGTGAAGGAAACACTTCAAGACATGAAAATAGAAATAAAAGCAATAAAGAAAATACAAACCAAGGGAATTCTGGAAATGGAAAATCTAGGTAGGTAAACAGTAACTACAGATACAAGAATAACCAGCAGAATACAAGAGATGGATGAGAAAATCTCAGATTTTGAAGACAAATAGTAGAAACAGATTTGTTATTCAAAGAAAATGTTAAATACAAAAATTCCTAACACAAAACATCCAGGAGAGCACCCTGAAAAGACCAAACCTAAGAATAATAGGAATAGAAGCAGGAGGAGAATTCCAACTCAAATGCACAAAAAAATATATTCAACAAAATCATGGAAGAAAACTTTCCCAACCTAAAGAAGCATGTGCCTATAAAAGTATAAGAAGCCCAGAGAACACCAAATAGACTGGACCAAAAAAAAAGTCCTCTTCCCTTGCCACAGGATAATCAAAACGCTAAAAATATACATAATAAAGAAAGAATATTAAGAGCTGCAAAGAAAAAAATCAAATAATATATAAAGACAGAACTATAAGAATTACACCCAGCTTCTCAATGGAGACTCTAAAAGTCAAAATGGCCTGGACAGACATTTGCAGACACTAAGAGACAATAGATACCAGACCAGACTACCATACCCAGGACAACTTTCAATCACCACAGACAGAAAAAATGAGATAATTCATGACAAAACCACATTAAACAGTATCTATACACAAATCTATCCCTACAGAAAATATTAGAAGGAAAACTCTAACCCAAGGAAGTTAGCTGCACCATGCAAACACAGGCAATAGATAGTCTTACACTAGCACCCTAAAGAAGAGAAACACACACACACACACACACCACTACCACCAAAAACAAAAATAAGAAGAATTATCAGTCACTGGTCATTAATATCTCTTTATATCAATGGACTGAATTCGCCAATAAAAAGACACAGGCTTACAGAATGGATATGAAAAAAAATCTATCCTTATGCTGCAAATAAGAAACACACCTCAACTTCAAAGACATAACCTCAGAGTAAATAGTTGGGAAAAGACTTTCCAATCAAATGGATCTAAGAAGTAAGCTGGTGGAGCTATCCTAATGCTAAAAAAATAGACTTCAAACTAAAATTAATAAAAAGACATGGAGAAGGACATTTTATACTCATCAAAGGAAAAATCGATGAAGATGAAGTCTCAATTCTGCATATCTATGCCCCAAATACGAGAGCACCCACATTTGTAATAGAAACATTACTAAGGCTTAAGTCATATATCAAGCCCCACACATTGATAGTGGGAGACTTCAACACCACACTCACACCAACAATGGCCCGGTCTGCTAGACAGAACCTAAACAGAGAAATAAGGGAACCAACAGATGTTATGACTCATATGGACTTAACAGACATCTCCAGAACATTTCACCCAAACACAGAAGAATATACCTTCTTCTCAGCACCTCATGGAACCTTCTTAAAAATTGACCACATATTCAGTCACAAAGCAAATCTCAACAGATACAAGAAAATTGCAAAACCCCCTGTAAATAAATCCCTGTTACTAATTGGATCACCATTGGTGAAAGCTAGAATTCAACCACAATACAAACTACAGAAAGCCTATAAACTCATGGAAACCAAACAACTCTCAATTGAATCACCACTGTGTCAAGGAAGTAACAGAAATAAATTGAAGACTGCCTAGAATTCAATCATAAATGCACAATATACCCAAATTTATGGGACACAATGAAAGCAGTGCTAAGAGGAAAGTTCATAGCACTATGTGCATGCATAAAGGATTTGGAAAAACCCCACACTAGTGACTTATAGCACATCTGAAAGCTCTTGAACAAAAAGAAACAAACACATCTTGGAGGAGTAGATGACAGGAAATAATCAAATTGAGGGCTGAAATCAATAAAATAGAAACAAAGAGAACAATACAAAGAATCAACCAAAGAGTTTGTCCTTTGAGAAAGTCAACAAGATAGACAAACCCCTGTCCAAACAAACTAATAGGCAGCGAAAGGATACAAATTAACAAAATCAAAAGCAAAAGGGCGATGTAACAACAGACACTGAGGAAATTCAGACAATCATTAGATCATACTTCAAAAACCTGTACTCCAAAAAATTGGAAAATCTAAATGAAATGGACAAATTTCTTGATAGATGTCACTTATCAAAGTTACATCAAGATCAAATAAACAATTTATACAGACCTATAACTCCTAAGGAAATAGAAACAGTCATCAAAATTCTCCCAACCAAAAAAAAAAAAAATACAAAAAATAATCCCTTAGAGTTAGATGGTGACTATCCTAATTGTCATCAGAGAGCCTTCATCCAGTAACTGATGGAAACAAATGCAGAGAACCACAGCCAACCATGGGGCTGAGCTCCAGTAATCCTGTTGAAGAGACAAAGGAAGGATTGTGTGAGCCAAGGGGCTAAGATCATCACATGAGAACCCACAGGAACAGCTAACCTGGGCTCATAGGAGCTCACAGAATCGGGACAAACATCAAGGGAGCCTGCATGGGACCGACCTAAGCCCTCTACATATGAATGACAGTTAAATAGTTGGCTCTATTTGTGGGAGTCCTAGCAGTGGAATCAGGGCCTGTCCCTAACGCTTGAGCTGGCTTTTGGGAACCTATTCCTCATACTGTGTTGCTTCACGCAGCCTTAATATAGAGGGAGGAGCTTAGCCCTATCTCAATTGATATTTCATGCTTTGTTGTCACTCTTGGAAGGTCTGCCCCTTTCTGAACAGAAACAGGAAGAATGAATGGGGGTGGGGCAGAGGTGAGGTGTGAGGTAGGAACAGGAGGATAGGAAAGAGAGGAAACTATGGTCAGGATGTAAAATAAATGAAAAAGTGTAATTCATAAAATAGATATTATTTTGATATGCAAAATTCCAACCATGGAAGTCACATGTATTATAAATAATTAAGTCAAACATGGAGTTTTGTAGAAGCACAGATAAATCATGAGATGTCGTCATCATCATCATCATCATCATCATCATCGAAAAAGAAAACAATCATCACAGATCTTTAAATGCCTGGGAAGTTTCTTTGAGAGCTCTTTACAAGTTTCCATTTTCTTACTAAAGAACACAATATGGTTCTTCTCTAAGAGGTGCAAGGCAATTTGACCAGAGGAAATGCTTTGTGAAAAATTAAATATTTATTCAGTCATTAATGATTCACATTTTCCATTTGCTTCTGGATGCAAATTTTGCAAAAATTCTGTCAAATGGAATAGTGATCTGCCTTGTAATGCAAAGCACACAAAATCTAAAACACCTGCTGACTAAAAGAGACAATCTTTCTTTGCTCTTTGTGATGTCATAGGGCTAGCATTAAAATTATAAAACTGATGCTATTATATAGTGCTCATTATTGAGAAAAGCCGGAGGGATTTTGTGATAATTCATAGGATCTTCTTCTTCTTATATTTTGCTGAATTAGGTTCAGATTTAGTGACTACAAATGATTTCACAGATCAGAGATCTCTACTGTTGTCAAGTAACCAATAAGCAGAGAATATTTAATGGGAAGACCTTTCAATGCAGTTAATACATATTTAACATCTATTCTGCCTAATGACTGTCTAGGTACACTGACTTTTTGCTGTTCTTTCAAGAATTACTTTCACTTTTAGAAAGTTTTCCATCCCCAAGATTTTAAACATGCCCTGCTTCAATTTATAAGCTCTTTTGGAATTTTGCTGCTTGCTTAAAATTATTTGAATATGTCTCAAGAAATTGAAGCATCATATTATGAAACATTACACAGCAACTCAAATTTTTCCTGCATTAATACTCTTGGGAAACACTTCAACATGCTTGTACTTTTGTCAAATGTTTTCAGAGATTCAATGGTTTGTCTAAAATAAATATTGGTCAGTGGTTCTAATACTGTGCAAGCTAATAATTATACATGTTGCACATTTCTAACTTCCTGTTAGTATCACACTTGCTTTAGTTTCTCTTTCACAACTTAGCCAAACTTGTTTGCTCTTTAAGATCTAATTGAGTCAGCCATAGGGCCCTTTGTAGGCACTCAAATTATTATTCCTGAATATAACATCTACTTTTCATAGGAATTAAAGGCAGACTCTGTAATCAGTACATAGTTTTATTGAAAGATAGAGCCTTTTTGAAGGAAATACTGGAAAGACAATGACCTCATGGTCCACAAACAGAGAGGCGTGGATTTGTATATGTATACCTGAATGTACAATTATATGGACATATTGAAACTATTTACCCATGTCTATTGTGGTTACATTTTAAAAGAAGTCTGAGTCATAATTTCAGCTATCTTAAAATTGGTTTTACATTTCTTTATTTTTTTCTACAAAATACATATAACATCTATCATTGTCAGAAATGATATAAAGAGTCAGGTTCTCTTTCCTTTGGCAATTTATTTACAATGATTTCTGATTTCCAATTTAATAGTCAATAGCAAACTTAAAAAAGTACTTTCCTTTGGTGCTTCTACCAATGGAAATGAAAATTTCATGTTTGTTCTAGGCCGATGAAAACATTTTGATCTATTGAGCAGTATAGTTAGGCATTAATAATTTGTTTCTCTTATTATATTCATTCATACAACAAGAGTTTACTAAATGTTTACTGCAATCCTTATAGTTTCATCTTTGATAGATTCATAACACTGAACACTGGGTAAAACAATCCTTATCTTCAGGAAGCTTTTATTTCTTTAGCAAATATAAATTGGGATGAATTTATAGGCAAAATATATGTGATATACAGGAAAAAAGTAAAAAGAAATTAATGTGCAAAGAGTATGGGAGGGCAGTTAATTTACTTTTCCAATGGACCAGTATTGAAGGCAATAGAAAGAATGGAGTTTATGAGTTCATGGCTGATATAGAGGAATGATCAGCTTCACAGACAGACAGATATCTGATGCCACAGCCTGAGTATTCTATTCACTTTGTCAGTTTAGAAAGACATCAAGAAATAAAAGTGGGAAGAGAACCCTGAGGCAGGGGAGAGTGACAGGTCTCTGCCACGTGCTAAGAGATGAAGCAGTATTTTGTGTTAAAGAATGAAGGGATACATTTTTTCACAATACTTCATGTCTAACAGAACAGACAAAATGCATTTGTCCTTTTCATTGGCATCATGTACCTAACTATTATTGCAAGCAGAGTCAGTGATAAAACATTTCTCTCCCCAGCACAGATCATTCCTGTCTCCAGTTTTAATATTAACCTGATGAGTCTTGTAGTTTTTGCTGCTAGATGGTATTTTAAAATAGAACAGCTAGCTGGGCTATGGTGGTGCATGCCTTTAATCCCTGAACTCTGGAGGCAGAGGCAGGCAGATTTCTGTGAGTTTGCGGCCAACCTGGGCTAAAGAGTGAGTTCCAGGAAAGGCTCAACAGCTACACAGAGAAACCCTGTCTCAAAAAAAATAAATAAATAAAATAGAACAGCGTTTCAAACTTTATTTTCTTAGGAATTTAACAGACCATTTGAATTGGTTTTGTAACATACACTTTTGCTGAAGTTTGTTTATTCAAATTTTTACATGATGTACTCAATTGTGGAGTTATTAATTTAAACTATTTTTGCAAATTTTGTCATGTTGCTGAGTATAGTTCTCCATTCTGATAAGGATATTGTTCTTCATTCTTTTATTCCAAATTTTTGTTGTGTGACAGTGTATCAGGGAAACATGAGCACATATCGACTTTACCTCAGACAGGGAACTAACAGCAGACCAAAGTACAGATACAACGAAAAGAAAATCAAACCCGGTGAACTAATGAACTTACTTGGGTTACTTACTCAAGGAGTGAGTGGGGGGTTATTTACAGGAACAGAAACAGCTCAAAAAATACCAAAGCCAACCCCAACACCTAAGACAGTTCATGGAAAGCCGGAAACCCAAGCTAACTAAGCAACCTGCAGGCAACTTCAGTTGGAGAGTGTCCTTTCCAGGCTTGTCCCTGGCCTCTGCTTAAACCATGCAGTTCAACTTGTCTTTGCTTTGTCCACGAAACTTGACTGATCTCTGAGCCTTCCAAGAGGCTGGTCTGATATGAGCCTCCTCCTCACAGCTCAGCTTGTCTGAAGGTATCCCTCTTAGCAGGGTAGGTCTTTCTGCTTCTATATGCCTGGAGAGGAAGAGTCCTAGTCAGTTTCAGGGATTTCATGAAGCCTTTGCATTGTCTGTGTCCTGAGTTTAATGAGCTTCCTTGACAAAGAGTATTCAAGCTCCCTTTAGAGTGTCCTATATCTTAATTATGAGTTTCCCCCTAATTTGGATGGCTTTACCTTATAGGGAACTGCCACACAATAACTGCTGTAGCAGTTGCTTCTAATACTGAGTTCATTAGCAACCTAATAGCAGGCATCCTTTTCTTTTTATGACCTTAGAGGAAGGAAATCTGTCTCTTTCCTATTAATGGCTATTGACTGTAAGATTTTTGTATATGACCCTTACCATGGTGATGAGTTGTCCATCTATTCCTGTTTTATTGAGTGTCCCTGTTATGAAGTGTTATTGAAGTTTGTCAGATGCTTTTTATGCATCAATTGAGATGATTACATGAGATGATTACAATTTTCTATTCCAATTAATATGGTATATTTGATAGAGAGCTTTTTATATATCAAATCACCTTTGCATTCTAAGAATAAATCCAGTTTGGTTGTATCATAAAATCCTTTTAGTATGCTGTGGAATTTGGTTTAATAATATTGTGTTCGGCACATTAACATCAACATTCACAAGATATATTTGTCATAAAAATCTAGACAAGGTGTTGAAGAATAGTTAAGAAAAATTATGTGGTATTTTTTTTCCTGTTAAGATGGAAGGCTATCTAGTAGACTCTAGAGAACAACCGGATAAATTTAGATAATACCTATCAGAAGACATCGGTGATGTCTGACATCTCCCAATATCAATAGCAAAGTAAAATGGGGAATTTTGTTGAATGTAATAGGAGAGAAATTCCAGAATCCAGGCTAGAAGGACTCACGTACTCTGGGGAGCCCTTTCCTCCCAGTGAGAGGGAGTGCAACAGCAGACAGTGAGACTAAAGACGGGGCTAAAGACAGAAAACCTTGGAAAATCCACGGTGTGAGTCAAGTAATGGGCCTTTCTGGAGCAGAAAAGGGAAATCGAAGAAGACAAATCTTTGAACAGCAGAGAAAGGGATGATTCAGGTGAATTCCTCTTTGAGTCACAGTGGAATTAACAAGAGGTTCCCTTTAAAAGATTCACACTGAGCTGTAAGTATTATGGGACTGTGCACTGAAACCAGGCCAACAGGATGTATCTAGACAGACAAAAAGCAAAGTTGATTGAAATGAAGAGCTGGTCAAAGCCAGAGTCTTTGAACACAGACACAGGTTTCAAGTGTGTGTCCGACTCCAGGAAGGACTACTCTAGAACTTGATCAGTATCCACTAGTCAGAATGTGAAAGGCCTCCCACTGACAAGACCAGCAACTGCATCTCAGCCACTAAAAAGGTCTGTCTAGATGATTATACACCGTTTTCAGTTCTACTTGAGAATGACCATCCAGAAGTGTCAGAAGCATTATTGATCAGACCAGTGAAAGACTTCCTAGAGATATGGTGTGAACAAAATCTTTCTTCCTATTTGACCTGTGAAAGGATACCCAGGATGTCACTGTTTTGGTGACTTCAAGCAAATGAAGAAGGTGGTGGAGCCACATTCAGATTCTGCACCAGTCCCTAGGTTTCATCTCATCTCTTCATTGTACTCCTCTTTTAAAATACAAGGTCAACTTAGCAGGCTAGCTTTGTGCTGCTCTGTTCTTGTCTAATTGACTGTTTTTCTTCTTTCTCTATTCTTTCTTTCGATTGTGTTTTGTTTTGTTGTTGTTTGTTTGTTTGTTTTTGCATTTTCAAAGAGCACAAACTACAGACTAGTCGGAATTGGCATGTCTCCCAGTCTCCATCTCTTGAGAGTTGGGGTTGTTTTAGATTATCTGGTTGCATTGATTTCTCTTTTTCATTTTCTCTTTTCATTCTGTCTTTAATCAGAATCTCCTCAGACTCACTCAGATAACTCCTATTGTTCACCATTTAATTTACCTTTCCTTCCTATTAACTCATTGTTGCTCACTAGTCTTACTCTGATTTTTAGAATTAATATCCTCAGTACTATCACTGTTCATTTGGTGCTCTTTTACTTCATAAAATGGCTAGAATTGAAGGGGGTAGTTTTAAGTGCTTATTCCTGGGTAGCAGTACTTCTGTTTGTTGGAGAATGATTTTAGAAGTATTCTACTCTCAGATTAATAATGACCATTGAGTCAAGTGTCTTGAGCACATGCACACTCTAACTGATGATCCAGACCACCAGTAAAGTGGAAAGACGATATCTCAACTCTATTATAACCTAGCCTCTCTTGAGCACTGCAATAACTTCCACTGAAATAATTTGACTAGTTTAAAAGAAATCTATCCAACAACCTAATCCTACATGCTCTAGTCCCAATGTAAAATAACAAGATACATAAAAAAGTATGACAAGGCAGTCATTAAAATAACTCTTTTACTATAGAACAAGAAACCATGAACCAGAGGTTTGGCTTACTTTTAAAATTTATATTTAATTTATTGAAATCAAAATCCCCCAAACCTAAAGCCTACAAAGCTTATGTTTTTATCATCAACATGTATAGTATGAGAAGTGTGTGTGTGTGTGTGTGTGTGTGTGTGTGTGTGTGTGTGTGTGTGTGTAGACTAAAGATAGATGTTGAGTGTCTTTCTCAATCAGTTCTTTATCTTAGTTTTTGACATGAGGTCTTTCTCTGAACCTGTAATTCACTGATTAGTTAGGCTGGCTGCCAAAAAGCCCATAAGATCCTACTGCCTCTGCTTCGAGTGCTGAGGTTACCAGTATGTGCTACTGCATCTGACTTTCATGGGGTTCTAAGAATACAAATTTAGGTCCTATGTTGGTATAGTAAACACTTTCCCCACTGAGTCATTTACCAAGCTTCATGATCAAAATACTTTACATATAGTTTCAAATTTTTATTTCTGATTGATTGACAGATTAATTGATTTGAGGAAGGAGAACATGTATGGAGACACGTAACAACTTTTAGAGTCAGTTCTCTCCTCCACCATGTAGATGCTTATGTTTGAACTCAGGTCATCATGCTTGGCAGCAAATACCTTTACATATTGAGCCATTTATTGGCTCTTAGCTTTCACTTAAATATTTGGAGTGGCTTATCCAAAGCCCAATGTTAAATTCCCTTTCAATATTTAAATTATACCCATATGGTTATTACATTGACATTTGTCTTACAATATTACTTATGGGGTCAAATTAGATCTTGGGCCAATGTGTTTGGCAGTGTGCCTGCCACATGGTAAACTGTCAATGTATTAGTATCAATGTCTAATATTGTCAATTGTTCCTTTGAGAAGAACAGAAGACTGTCCTGCAATTAGAGGGAATATGGACATGACATAGAACAAAGGTGACCCTGGTGCCAGGGCTATGATAGCCACCATTCAGCTTCATTCAATAGTCACTTGGTGGTTAGCATGGTTTACACACACCATTTTTTGCCCTTCTCTAGAAAGAAAGGCATTCAGTCCACTGTCATCACATTAGCCAGTGTCCCCATTCACTACTGTGAAGGAAAACCATTCCTCTAAGTCACTAGTTTATCTATCTGGGGAAAAATGATGTAAGGGTGATTCAAAAATCTCTAAATTTCCAGCTGTCACTCGACCCTTGCCAGCAGTCTTTTGTGGGGGTATCTTTGTGGATTTCTATGGGCCTCTTTAGCACTTTGTTTCTTCCTTTTCTCATATGGTCTTCATTTACCATGGTCTCCTATTCTTTGTTCTCCCTCTCTTTTCTTGATCCAGCTAGGATCTCCCACTCTCTTTCCCTCGACCCTCGCCCTTCATTGCTCCCACTCATGTCCAGGCTGTTCATGTAAATCTCATCCATTTCTCCGTCATTGGGTGATCTCCGTGTCTTTCTTGGGGTCCTGTTTTCCAGGTAGCCTCACTGGTGATGTGAGTAGCAGTCCAGTCATCCTTGTTCCACATCTAGTATGCTCCTGACCTACTCTGGTGATGGGATGGCCAAACACCCTAATAGTTGTGCCAGAAACCCCATCCAAGGAATGAGGAATCTGGATGCAGACATCCACAGCTAGGCCCCAGGTGGAGCGCTGGGAGTCTAATTAGTGAGAAAGAGGAGGGTTTATATGAGTGAGAATTGTTGAAACCAAGGTTGGATAAAACATAGGGACAAACGAATGGAAATACATGAACTATGAACCAAAGACTGAGGGGCCCCCAACTGGCTTGATGTGTTTGGGAGGCATCTAGGCAGTGGTACCAGGTCCTGGGCTCGTTGCATGAGTTAGCTGTTTGAAACCTGGGACTTATGCAGGGACACTTGGCTCAATCTGGGAGGAGGGGACTGGACCTGCCTTGACTGAGTCTATCAGGTCGATCTCAGTCCTTGGGGGAGACCTTGATCTGGAGGAGGTGGGAATGGAAGGTGGGCTGGGGGGAAGGGGAGGGGGACAGGAAGGGAGAGAACAAGGGAATCTGTGGCTGTTATGTAGAACTGAATAGTATTGTAAAATAAAATAAAAAAAATTTTTAAAAATCTCTAAATTAAAAACCAAGACATTTCACTAATCTGTAGAATACTGTGGTTTTTTAAACTAACATGATAGATTTCAATGTGATCTCTAATTTTACTGATTTTTTTAATAGATATTTATTGAGTAGTTACTCAAGTATAGGCAGGGATCACAATCAACCAGAAAGAAAATAGTATAATTCATGTGCTTCTACCTCAGGAGAATAACCAGATTATTAATAGCTAGAATTATATAGAATATAACAAATTATTAACATCTAGAATTAAATCTAAAAAGAAAATTGATAGATACTTCCAAAAGCCAGGTCCCATCAGATAGTGTTGAGGGAGAGATACAACTAGCTTGAAAAAGTAACATTTGTTGGTTTCCACTTGGGTCAGAAGCCATAGAGCATCTCAGTTTTCTGATTACCTGTTCTAAATCTACAGTTTGAAGGGGAAGAGTCAACACCCCATGTAAATGATTATAATAAATATTACTGCTTAGTAGGGCTGCCTGTCCTCATGCCCTGAAGATATCAAAACTCCTGCCATTACATTCATCATAGGTTATTATTACTTTTTAATATGTATCATCACCCAAGGAGGCCTGTGATACCATGTTTACTAAATTTAAGGCATATTTCTAGCATAGGGGTTGAAATATACAAAGCATATCATTGTGATTGTAGAAAGGAATCCACAGAAATGCGTAAGCTAAGGTCAAGATTTGGGGAACAAGCCCAAAGTTACATCACATTCAGGCCAATTGTTGAAGGGTGCAGATAGACAAAAGCAGATAATCTAGTCTGGGTCATGGGCATCTAACAGTTACTAAAATGGATAAGCTGTGTGTAGGAATTTAAACAACAATTATCTAAAGTTTATCTAGAGAACAAACAGCCAGGAGATAGTTACTAAGTAAATAATCAAATATAAACTCTGAAGGCATAAGATTAGACAATTATGGAACTATGAATTGGAATTAATAAATATATACTATAATTTATTATATCTAAAATGTTCATTTCAAAGCTTAGCATCCTTCAAATTAAAATGTTTTATAATATGTACAAAGCATAGATTAATTGTCAGTAGTTTGTTTTTGTTTTCCTGTGAGAAGTACTAATATAATGGTTTGCCATATGACATATAGAATTTTATCTCTGGAGACATAAGGTCTGTTTTGTTCAAATCCACAAAGAATGGACAGAAGGATCAAAGGAATAAATAGCTCAATAGACTCATTGTTTGAGCCCTGGATTCCCCAGATATTAAGAATTGAGAATGTTAAAGTGAACAAAGAAGATCTAGAAATTGAAGCCACCAAGAAGGAAGGCAGTAAGGACAATCCAGTGCCCTAAAAGCAAGCATTTATGTATATTAACAAGGGCACAAGATGCTCTATTAAATCTTCCTGCTATTTTTGCTATATTGAGAACTGGGAATTAAATTAATAACATGGGATTCAAAGTGATCTTGACAAGATCAATATGATGAAGGATGATAATAATCAGGGTCTTTTCCAAAGACGAAAAGGGACTGAGAGATTAACTGGATGGAAGAATACAGAAAAAGAGGAAAGAAGAGTGGAAGAAGAAAGGAAAATCAATATGAAAAGGGAAAGAAAAAGAAATAGTGGGGCACAATTATGGAAGGAAAGGGTAAGAGGAAACAGAAGAGGAAGACAAAGGATAGATAACAGAAAAGAAAAAACAATATGTACAGCTAGTATTTACAAATACCAAGGCCGAACTGACAAAAGTGGAAGTTGGCTGAGGCATGAGAAAGGAAATTGAGTGAGGCATAATAATTAGTAGATGTAGCAAACAGATCCTTACTAAGAGTGGTTGAGTACAATGTGTATCAAAAACATGAACACTGACTCATGCATTACATGGGGTAAAGATGCTTTGGAGACAAGAGATGCAGCACCTAGCTAAACTGTCATTTTGTCAGCAATTAAGATGCAATGAATTTTCACTGCATGGAATGAAATACAGCATATTGCTGATGAGAAAGATGCATATAACCGGTACTATTGAACTACAGCAGTAAAAAACTCTGGGATGGTAAAGAGCATGATTGGTATTACAGGGTTTCTGGCCAGTTCAAATGCTCTATGCCAAGGAATCTTCATTGAGATCATGAGAGGAAAAATTTTTTTTATTTATTTTATTATATTTATTTATTTATTTTATTGTTTGAAAGAACTTTTAAGACTAATTTCCTTGATGTGAGATTAAAGAAGCATGTGGATATTGATATTGCTGTCAGGTGTCTTGCTCTTACAACAGCCTAAGGATGCCATGGTCTCTAAGAGAAGAGAAATATAATTGAGTCTATTAATCAATGAACACTAAAATCCCCTTATATTGTAAATGGTCTGATTAATACACAAGTGTCTTTAAGACAGGTTGAAGTGTTTTCCTGTCATACACACTTTGTCACGATAAAAATCTTTATGCTTATAGGAGAAAGGATTTAGTCCTGATAATATTTCAATCAGCTTGTTCTCTTCATGTACCTTTCTTTTCATGCATCCTTACCACAGGCTGAATATCCTTAATCCCCAAACCTTAGAAAATTGAAAATTCTGAGCAACAACATGTCAATCATAAGTGGGGCTTACACACCTAAATTTATTTGATGAGTGTAGCCAAAATATAGATGTTAAAAATGCTATACTTCTATAATATTTCATTTGAAATTAAAGCTGCATAAAATAAATTTATTTGTATTTTCATTTATTTTACCTCAAACATATATGAATTTATCAAAAGTGGAATTTTAATGATTAGGAGTATATTTTATGATCATAAATTCTTAAGAATTAATGTTACTTTCTTCCTTCCTATAAAAATATACACTTATTTGTGTTACATATGTTGTGGTTAAAATATTAATTCTATTCTGTTCTAGGTAACTGTTGTGCAATACATTGCTCAAACAATATCTTTAATATGATACTATGTATCATAAGATAAAAATCTGCTTTGTATGGTTTTATAACTCCTACGGATGATTTTGTTTTAATATCTTATACATAATTTCTACATTGTTATTATTTTTATTGATTAGAAGTTGGACATTACATCTATGCTTTTTAACTCTAGCCATACTTAAAATTTTTCTGTGCATGGAGCATGATGGTATTTCTTCTAAAATTCCAAATGGAATATTTTCTTCTGCAATGAGATACAATTTATGTCTTGATCATTTAAAGGAGATTTTACTGAGAAGATTACACAGCAGTGATTAAGATTCTTGAACTAATTTTGCCTACAAGATCAGCAAAGTCTCACAAGGATTTATATTTATATTTATTTATACTGATATTCAGTGCTATAGGACAGCCAAAGGCCCATGGGATTTTTTTTCTGGAAATTATTTTTTACATAAAACTGACTGGCCTTATATTGGCACTTTAAAATATTGTCTGAGTCTATTCTATTTGCTTTTTACATGAAAAAGGTTAGTATATTATTTATCTGGTAAAAAAAAAAAAGAGAGGTTGACCCTTTCATTACAAAACGATTATTTGCATTAACAAATTTAAAAGACTAATAAATGATTCAGCAAGATTAGTTGTGTTTAAAATAAATCTTAATGTAAAACTAAATAATTACACACATTCAATAACTTCATATGATTATGGCTAATATCTTTTTAAATACTTCATCTTTCTATTTTATACTTTTATGAGTTCTCAGATATTTGATTTATTATATGTACTAGCATATCTAATTCTTCACAATACATGTTTAACTGGTATATATCTATAGTTGTATAATTGAGAATTAAGTACAATATTAACATTACAAAATATTTTATCATGATTAGAATATACCAGAAACAGAGGAATGGAGAATTTAGAATATCTGTGGTTCACATCCTAAGATATGTAGAAAACTGTACCCTATAGTATTTAATGTCTTTCACCTGTAGATCTGTACTCAAGTGTATGTGTTGCTATCAGAATATGCAAAGAGGTTTGCTTGATAACATCAACATTTATTTTCTGTACTTTTGAAAAGTAAGTGAAAATGAAAATTTTATGCTTTGGTTCTAAATATTTTCTGATATCATGATCCAATTTTAATTCTTTATGGATGAAATTGTTCTTTGATAAATTCACACATACATATAACAGAACTGGCCATTCTCATCCCACTCCTATAGCCATACTACCTTGTCTACACTTATTCTTCCCAACAAATATCTTTCTCACACTGAAAGCTGTGTCTCAATTTTTAAAACAAAATATGGCTGACAGAACATTATGTTCTTAAATTGTAAAATTAAGATAAGCCAGTGTTATGTTCTTGAGAGAGATGCCCCTCCAATATACCATGCACTTGTTCTAACACTATGACTCTCTTACCTGTAGCAATGTCTGGATTTAGGTTGGACTTCATTGTCCTAATCAATGAGGAGAAGATGAGTTATTTTGTTTTGAAAGCTAAAAGAGATGATATATGGTCCTTAGAGGAATGATCCTCACGCCAATTAATAAGTGGTGACCTTTAAAATCTCTTTTCATCTTGTAGATGCTGCATATTTTCTATTTCAAACATAAAAATCCATGAAATTTTGTGCCTAAAGTTTCCATAATAGATAAGACCTAGCTACCATTTCTAGGAAGCTATGTGGACCTCAGCAAAGTGTGTTTTGTGCTGAATTCTAAAAGTGGGAGAACACTATCAACCAATCTGGAAGGCAAGAAAATCTGTAATAAAAAACATAAACTGGTAATCGAGTTCTGAATAGTCATGCCTGGGAATTGTGTGTGAGAAAAGGACTCAATTCAGTGGCTTTGGTGCACAATCAAAGAAGAAAATCTTTTGTAAGAGGCTCAGTTCTTTGTAGATTATATTTAATATATAGCATTTGAGATGTGGCAGCATTTTGCTGGTAGAGCTTGTCAAAAGAAACAAATATAGTACTCTAAGGAGCTCTTTAAAGGTAATATAATGACAAGGAAGGAGTTATACATCTTTGGTCTCTACTGGTCTCAACTTACAACAATTCCATTTAACAGAAAATAAATTAATCGTGTGTGTGTGTGTGTGTGTGTGTGTGTGTGTGTGTGTGTGTGTGTGTGTAGCCAGTTTCTACCAAATGCAATACCTGCCAGATAGCATTTGAATTTGCTGTAGATGTATAAATTAAACCCTTAGATCTGTTCTGTTTCTCTCTCTCTCTCTCTCTCTCTCTCCCCCCCCCCTCTCTCTGGTTTATCTGCATGTATATCTGTGCGCAATGTATATGCAGTGCCTGCAGAGACCAGAGAAAGGAGGCAGGTCCCATGGGATTAAAATTACAGAGGGTTGTGAGCCACTGTCTGGGTGCTAGTAATTGCACTAGGGTCTTTCTCAAAAGGAGCCAGTGTGATTATTCAATGAGAAAGTATGACTAGCCCTTTCTGTTTCTACTTTTTTAAAATTTCATACTCATGATGTCTCTTGGAACATTAGTTTTGTTTTTATTTTTATTACACTATTTACATATACAAGCCACTGCACTCTATTTTGAGCTCAAAGTGTGGCATAATTTAGATAATATAAATAAATTTGAAGTTAGTAATGCTATTTGTTGCAAGTCTCTTCCTCTGCCATCTACTTTCCTTGTTTTCTGTTGTGTTGTGTCAATCTTCTGTTTTCAGTACCCTGTCCCCGAGTCAACAGTAACATTCAACTCTGCTCTTAAGATAATTTGCTTTCTTTTGCTTTGTTTTGTTTCTTGGATGACAAAGTAAGTACAACTACTGAAATGAAACCTTGTTCTGAGACACTCCTGTTTGTAACAATTATTCAGAAATAAAATTACCAGCTTGTGGCTTGCCCAGGTGTTGGACTTTGATTAAATATTTAGACTAAATCCCCAAACAATGGCAAAGACCTAATTTCTGTTTTACACATTCAATTCAGTGGTTTCATTCTAGTATAGATCTCCTTTAATTAATTCATCACTGAGGTTCATCGGCTTAGTCAAAGTTACAATTTTTTTATGTCACCTTCATAAGATTGCAAGAGCAGTGAGTTGTGATTAACAGGGAAATCCTTGCTGGAGGTCATCCTTTAAAAGTTAAATAGAAAATTCAAGGAAAAACACATGTCAAAAGTGCTTTGTAAACTGTAGAGCACTCTTTAAATATTAGCTATCATTATTACTGATATTCCTTGTCATATCACTAATGAAGAATGCCTGCAGCACTGCACTGTGTTTCTTTCTGTTTTCTGATCAAATAGAAAGATAATAAAAGAACTATGGAAAGAAATGTCAGGCCCTTGCAGCAAGGCTTGGAACATGTACTTGTACATCTAGTACAAGCTCCTGATTTTGATGTATTTCAATAATGCCATGTTTCTATTCCCTTACATTTCCATATATGTAGCATCTTTTAAAGGATAAAACTAAAAATGTGCCTGATACAGAATTCAAATACTCAACTGTTGATATCTGACTCTTTATTAATTCATTACAGTTTTGTTGATGGACAAACAAGTTATTATGAATAAATATTGAATTTATTTAAAAATAAAAAATAATTCAAAATGAAAGCTTTCCATAATGACAGTATTTTATGTAACAATATTCAAATTTATAATTACACTTTGTTTCCTTCTTATTCTTTCAAGGAATTTTATACTTTTTGGCATCAAAATTAACAACTTCCAACATCTCTTGAAAATAGCACATAATAGAAGGTAAGACTTTCTCAAGCCATATAACTTAGGATGTCAATCATCTTTGGCTAAAGGTTCACTTTGGATTAATAAAATGTGTCATAATTAAGAGGTGACATATCTATTAATTGCTTAATTTAACTTTCTGAAAAGTGAAGTTTTTATAAAGCTGTTTGCCTTGGATTGGAGTTCTGCGAGTAGATATAAGATCTCTGATGGAGTTGATTGTCAGAAACTATTGTCTTCCAATTTCTCTCCTCCTTCAGGATATATCTACTCCACCAGGAATCCAGGATCCCATTTAATAGTTAAAGTCTCCACCTACAGCAAAATCTCCCCTCTCTATAAAATAACTAAAGCTTAATGGAAAAAAATACCTTACAACTCCTCATCTTGAAGTTTGAAGTGTTATCTTTTCAATTATCCTTGGAGAAGCAATTACTCTTCCTGTTACACTGTGAAATCAGAGCCTTGGCAACCTGAAAACTATTTTGCAAACTGCTCCACATAAACCAGGAGAGAGGTGTGATAAATGCATGAAAAAAATTTCTTCTTAACTCAGCAACTTCAAATAATTTTGAATTTGCTAAACTTGGTGTTATTATAGAGCAGTGTTATAGACAAAATGATATTATTATCTATTTAAAACTGTTCATAATACTGTGTCTGTCTTGTGAGTTTCCTGACTACTGTCCTTGTCCCCAATATTTTAGTACTTGATAAACTAGGAAACTTTCAATGAATAATTTCTGAATAAAATAATTTGGTAAACTTTTGGAGATATTATAAAATTGATATTACCTTATTTCCCTAAACATTATTTTTATTCATTATAAACAAGGTTTTCAATATTACTTTTACCATTTGAGAATTTCACACATCTTATATTGCATTTTCATCATATAAACTCCTACTCCTAACACAACTTCTTTCAAGTTCAAATTCCAAATCTCCAAATCCATTTATTTACTCTTTTATTTTAGTAACCCACCTAGTAGAATTTGTGCTGCCTATGTACCCATGTATTTGGAGCTGTGCACTCGAGTATGCAAGACTTACTAGGTGTCATATCCTTAGAGAAAGTTGACTCTCCCTTCCCCCATCGAACCAACAATAGCTCCTCAGCTGGTTGGTTGTTGTTTGTAGCTCCTCCTCGAGTGCTAGAATGTTGATTGGCTTGGTCTTATACAGGTCTTATGCAGGCAGCCACAGCTGCTGTCAATTCTGGAGTGCAATTGTTCTGTCATGTCCAGAAACCACTGTTTAATGCCAGGCCTCTGTGACCTCAATTTTTCTTCCTCAAGAGTCCCTGATACCTATGGTGGGGAATATGATAGAGAGTTCCCACTTATGGTTGATGATTTAAAGGACACCTACTCTCTGCATTTTGGTGAGTTGTGAGTTTCTGTGTTAACCCACTCTGATACACGAAGAACTTCTCTGAAGAGGTCTGAGAGCTTCACTAATTCATGGGTTTAGATATTTGAATTTAGAGTAGAATCTGCTACATACATTTAGGAAAGATACTACACACGTTTATGAAAATTATGGGAGTAAGTCTACCCTAGGTGCATATGAGCTCTCTAACCATGGGTTCTTGGCCAGGGTTGCACTACTAGGCTTGCATTTCCTTCTGAGCAGTAGGTCTTAAGTCTCATTAGAAAGCAATTAGTTACCACCATAACATCTGTGTGACTTTTGAACTGATAAGTATGTTCTCTACAGGATAGTTGCTGTTGTTGCTCACAGAACTCATAGCAGAGTAAGACCATTGGGGAGTTTTCTCCCCAGCAGTCTGTCTAGCATTTTCCAGCACTTTTGGTGTTAGCTAGCAAGGAGAAAGCTTTCTAGTAGCAACAATATGATTTCTCCATGTTCTGTAACCAAGGTCTCATTATCAAATTCTGGTAGATGACCAGATAAGGCAGCACCCACTCTTATTTGGAAGGTTTGGGGAGACTCGTACTTGGTACTGGGACTTTTATTTGGCTTCTGGTAGGAGCATTAACCCTTATATAGGATAATTACAGTCATATATGTATATGAATATTTAAAAATCATATAAAGTAGAATTTTGTGCAGTTTTTCAAAGAACCTCAGGGTTAGTTATCCCTCTTCCTCTTCAGGCAGATTTTTTTTAATTTAAATTTTTATAGAGTACATTCTGATCGTATTTTGTCCTCTATCAATGTTTTCCATATCCACTTTCCTACCTACCCAAGCTTATGGTTCCCCCCGTCTTAAATAACCACCACCACCCCAAAAAAAGAAAACAAACAAAAACATTAAGATAAAAATGCCAAAATGAGCCGGGCGGTGGTGGCGCACGCCTTTAATCCCAGCACTCGGGAGGCAGAGCCAGGCGGATCTCTGTGAGTTCAAGGCCAGCCTGGGCTACCAAGTGAGTTCCAGGAAAGGCGCAAAGCTACACAGAGAAACCCTGTCTCGAAAAACCAAAAAACAAAACAAAACAAAAATGCCAAAATGAAGCATAAGCCCACAATAAAAATTCATAGCTCATTTTGTGTTAGCCAACTACTACTACATAGAGCCTGACCTAGAGTGTGGTTGAAATACCCAGTGACACTCTATTGGAGAACACTGATATTCCCTTTTCCACTGGGTAATAATTACAAATAACTTTTTGGTTAGTGGTGGGTGGGGCTTTGCATCTACTAATTTCAAAGAATATATGTAATGTATACATTGGTAATAATCTTTAACTACACAAAAATAACAGAATCCTTTAAAATCCAGGTAAGAAGTGAGTCACAGGTATTTCCTCATCTCTTTGGCCTGCATCTTTCCACTAAGGAGGAAAACAGGAAGGGAAAGAGGACATTTTTCAGATAAACAGAAAAGTTTCTGAGGCCACTTGAATAAACACAAATAATATGCCAAAATAATTATCAAATACTAGAGAATCTATTGATGTAACCAACTGTCTTATTAAATAAGAAACACAGAAACAATGTAAAGGAGAAAGCCGAGAGGTCAGAGCTCAGAGCTAAAATCTCACCCTTCCGCCTGCGGTGTCCCAGCTTCCCGAAAGAGAGCTACTTCCTGTCTGTAAATCAATTTTCCAGTCATTCTGCCTTCTCATTGGTTGTAAACCCAAACACGTGACTGCCTCGTCACTGTCTGAATGTACAGCCTCCTAGGTCGTAAAGGCATATGTCTCCAATGCTGGCTGTTTCCCTGAACACATAGAGATCTATGGGATTAAAGGCGTGTGCCACCACCGCCACACTCTTGCTATGGCTCTGATAGCTCTGACCCTGAACACACAGATATCTATGGGATTAAAGGCGTGTGCCACCACCGCCACACTCTTGCTATGGCTCTAATAGCTCTGACCCCCGGGCAACTTTATTTATTAACATACAATCAAAATCACATTTCAGTACAATTAGATTACCACCACAAGAATCTTAAACAGAAATAAATAAAAAAGAAGTAATTGCTAACCAGAAATCCAAGAGTGCTTTCACATTGAAAAGTCAGTATAAAACTAGGGTGGTGGTGCCTACCCTGTGACCCTAACACTCACAGGCTGAGCAGGAGAAGAGTGCATTGACACCAGCCTGGACTACTGAAGAGGCCTTGCCTCAAACAAAAGACAAAACAAAACGGTAAGTATAACTCAATACTTAAGAAAACAGAGGGCAAGGGCATACAGTATCTCAATATATACACACCAGGCATTCAGTAAGATCCAATAACCACAAACACTTCTTAGCAAGCTAGAAGTATGAGGAATGTTCTCACTTGTCAAAATTTATTTGTGAACACCCAAATGTAACATCAAAACTAACTTGGTGAAATCCAATATACCTCCAAAGGTATTTTTATCCAAAAATTAAATATTTGAGGGTTGATATATGAAACATAATGGGATAATATTTCCATCAAGGTGCTAGGCAATAAAAGTATAAATGAGTAAATACTAATATAAGCAGACTTTATACAATGTGCATGAATTTTAAAATAATAGCTAGTTTACAAAATACATTTTGGTATATAAATCTTTCTAAAATGACTTATTTTATTGTGAAGCTGTACATTATTAAACATTAATATTTATTTATTTAGTGTTGAATGGGAGTCGGGGTGTGTGTACTTGTCAAGACATGTATGTAGAATTCAGAAGACAATTGGCAGGAGGCAATTCTCTATACAGTGTAGGTTCTGGGGATCAAACACAGGCTGTGTGAGGCTTGAAGGGAAGCACCTTTCCTTGTGGAGCCATCTTGCTAGCTCAGAAGGCACATTCTTTTTTTTTTCCATGATATGGAAACTATTTTTTCTTTAAAAAGAAACTTTTTATTCATTTACATACCAACCACAGATCCCTCTCTTCCCTCCTTGCACTTCCTCCCTCCCCCCAGCCTTTTCCCCCAACCCATCTTCCAACTCCTCCTCTGAAAAGGTAAGTTCTCCCATGGGGAGTCAGCAAAGCCTCTTATATTCAGTTAAGGCAGGTCCAAGCCCCTCCCCTTGCATCAAGGCTGTGCAAGGTGTCCCACCATAGGTAATGGGCTCCAAAAAGCCAGCTCATGACCCAGGGGTAGATCCTGATTCCACTGCAGGGGCGCCTTAAACAGAACAAGCTAAATAACTGTCTTGCTGATGCAGAAGGTCTAGTCCAGTCCCATGCAGGCTCCACAGCTGTTGGTCTAAAGTTCATGAGTTCCCACTAGCTTGGTTCAGTTGTCTCTGTAGGTTTCCCCATCATGATCTTGATGCCCTTTGCTCATGGAATCCCTTTTCCCTCTGTTTGACTCGACTCCTGGAGCTCAGCCTGGTGCTTGGCTGTGGATCTATGCATCTGTTTCCATCAGTTACTGGATAAAGGCTCTATGATGACAGTTAGGGTATTCACCAATTGGATTACCAGGGTAGGCCAACTCAGGCACCCTCTCCACTATTGCTAATAGTTTAAGCTGGGGTCGTTATTGTGAATTCCTGGGAAGTTCCCTAGCACCAGGTTTCTCCTTATCCCAGGGATACCTCCTTCTATCAAGGTATCTCTTTCATTGCTCGCCCACTCTATCCCTGTTCCAGCTTGACCATACTGTTCCCTTATGTTCTCATCCCACATCCCTTACCCTCTATTGCCCCCCTTGCCCTCAATTTACTCAGAAGATCTAATCCATTTCCCCTTCTCAGAGCAACCCATGTGTCCCTCTTAGGGTCCTTCTTGGTAGCTAGCTTCTCTGGAGCTGTGGGTTGTAGTCTGGTTATCCTTTCCTTTACATCTAGTATCCACTTATGAGTGAGTACTTACCATGTTTGTCTTTCTAAGTCTGGGTTACCTCATTCAGCATAATATTTTCTAGTTCCATCCATTAGAAGGCACATTCTTAAATACATTAACCAGAAATATGTTAGGATACCAAGGCTTACTATAAAATTATATTTCCATCCCATTTTTGTTAAAATGGCATTGAGCTCAAAAGACAGTGAATGTTACTTCTAGAGGAAGGAGAAAAGATATGAACTTTAGCTTGCAATGAGTAATGATTTTATATGAGCCTAAAAAGTATGCAATTATAAGATAAAATGTCTAATGTTTGATTCAGTGTCACATTTCAGAGAAGAATGCATGACTCTAATTGGATTGGTCTTAGTTATGAAACTATAATCTACATCACTGAACACAATGATAGTTGACAGAGCACACCCTTTTCTTTCTTACAATCAGTAATGAATATGGGTGAGATAGTGGCAGCTCTAATTGGCCGAACTTTTAGATTTTAATGTGTGTCTTTGAAAGCTAATGCCTGAAATAGCACCATGGGAAGAACAGGGTAATGGGAACTGACTTCAGTAACTCTCCTGGGTCTTATGAAATCTATAGAGATTATCCTTGTTATAGAATTGATTTCCTATGAATGTTAGGTTGCTTAGTATAGCTTCTTATTTGCTGCATCCATCTTAAGAAGAAATCCAAATGATATATTTTTCAGCTATTCACAGATACACGAATCTTCCAACTGCTAAAAGATGTTATAAGGAGACCTAGCTGACTCACAAAGTTCCCTAGTCTCCTTATCAAGAGTAACCCTGCCCTTGGAACAAACCCATCAAGAAGTTATGTACAAACCCAAATCAATCCTGATAATTGATCTTAAGATTCTTATAAAAATAATTTTCAAAAGATTATGAGGTAAATTTTGATATTACTTATTCTGTACAAAAATCATTCTCAATTCTCCCTCTAGAATTTTTTAGGACTGTTTATGGGACTCTATCACATGAGTAAAGTACATTAACAATAGCTTGGGGGTCAGACAAAATTGTAATGTAAAATATTTCTGGACACGGTAGAACTGATTCAAATCTCAAAATTTATTTGCTCTTCTCCAAAGCATTCATTTAAATAAACAACTCATTACTCAATAAGAGTGCCTTTACATAACATTTATAATTACAAAATGTTTCCACACCTAAATACACACTAAATTTCACAGGACAATATTTAGTATATTTAGTTATGGAAATAATAAGGAGAAATTTCTTTGTGGTCACATAACCAACATTTATTTTATTAGGAAAAGCAACTGCAGGGATATGAGACTCCATTTTAAGGAAAAATAGGGCAAATTAAGGATACATATTTACTTCAGTGTACAGTGAATACATGGCATAGGCGTAGGACTATAAAGGAATATAGAAAGATTCTAATAACTGAGATTATACAGATATCAGCATGAGGGGCATATAAACAAGTGGATGACAACAGGAATGAGGGGAAACTATTACTATAAATGAATAAATAATTTTAAAGCATCTGATTAGGTCATCTATTAAATATGGAAATCAACAAGTACCAATTATATTCATATGTGTCTATGTGGGGAGAGGAGAGAGAAAGAGGTGAATGTGTGTACAAGCATGTGCATATTGGGGAATCTGAAACTAAGTCCTCACATTTCACAGTAAGTACTTTACCAGCTTAGTTATCTTCCTAGCCCCTAAAACAATACCCTTGCTCTCCCCGCTCACCGTGTGTGTTCGTGTGTGTGTGTGTGTGTGTGTGTGTGTGTGTGTGTATGTGTTACATACATGAGAGTGTATGAGTCCACCAATTCCCTTGTGCATAAGTTTTGACACTACTCTATGGCTCTCTGTCCAGTGACTTCAGACAGAGTTTCTTACTGAACTGCATACTCTCCTTTTCTGCTAGATTGGCGACCTAGAGTATGCTCATTTGGCCTATCACTGCCCCACAATGTTGAAGCTGATTGTTTGGAGCAATCATACCTAGCTTTTTACATGTGTGCTATGAATCAAACTAAAGTTTTTCACGAATTTAGACTTAAATATTTAACCATCTCTCCAATCTGTTAAATCTATTTCTTTCTTTATTTAAAATATTTTTATTCATTTTACACACTGACCACAGATCCCCCTCTCATCCCTCCTCCTACTCCCCTCCATATCAACCTCCCCCATGTACCCTCTATCCCTTCCTTCAAAAGGGTAAGTTCTCCAACAGGGGAATAACAAAGCCTGGTGCATTCACTTGAGGCAGGATCAAGCCCCACCCTTGTAGTTAGAGTTTTCTTGCCTTGCCCACAGTTAGGACAAATCTCTGTCACCCAGCCAGTCCCACAGCCGCTCAGACCCAGCCAAGTAAACACAGAGACTTATATTACTTACAAACTGTATGGCCGTGGCAGGCTTCTTGCTAACTGTTCTTATAGCTTAAATTAATCCATTTCCATAAATCTATACCTTGCCATGTGGCTCGTGGCTTACCAGCATCTTCACATGCTGCTTGTTATGGCAGCGGCTGGCAGTGTCTCCTTCTGCCTTCCTGTTCTTTTCTTCTCTCTGTTAGTCCTGCCTATACTTCCTGCCTGGCCACTGGCCAATCAGTGTTTTACTTATTGACCAATCCGAGCAATTTGACATACAGACCATCCCACAGTACCACCCTCCTGTATCAAGAGTGAGCAAAGATCCAGAAAGCCAGCTCATGTCCCAGAAATAGATCCTGATCCCACTGCCAGAGGCCCCTCAAACAGACCCAGTTACACAACTGCCTCCCATATGCAGAGGGTCTAGTCCGGTCCCATGCAGGTTCCACAGCTATCAGTCTCAAGTTCTTGAGTTTCTATGAGCTAGCAATAGTGGAGAGGGTGCCTGAACTGGCCTGCTCTGGTAATCAGATTGGTGCCTACCCTAACTGTCATCAATCCAGTAACTGATGGAAGCAGGTGCAGTGATCCACAACCAAGCACCAGACCGAGCTCTTGGAGCCAAAGAGAGGGAAGAAGGATTTTATGGGGGGAGCGGGGTCAAGATCATGATGGAGAAAGGAGAAATCTACAGAGAAAACTAATTCTATTTCTAATATTTATATTGTGTTACTGCAGTTTTGAAAAATAATTATAGACAGACAGCTTACACCACACTTCTCAGCAACACTGAATTCCACACAGCAATCTCGGCACCATTTTGATGAAAATAATACAAAAATGTTTGCTGATCTACATATGGAAGACAACATAAAGATGGTCATGGGTATTTGGGTGCTGGAAAATACAAATTGACAGGAGGAAATATATCCAAGAGAAAAGATAAAGTAGGACTTAACAAATGGATGGATGACTTACATACCAAGATGGATAGAGAACCTAAAAATACTGTGGGAAGACAATAAAACTAAAAGTTCAGATCACTTAAACTTCACTTTTCACATACATTTTACAGAAGGTTATCATTTAGAAAATGTGTTCAGTGTATTTGTGTCTCAAATAAGTTTCTTAATGTAAGGATATAGCCTCAATAGTTCTACTTTTGAATAATGAATTAAATAAAGGATTTGAAAAATCTTTTGATTAATGTCTCTATAGAATCTTGATACAACCATAAGCTTCCATATTCTCAATACTCATTTTTAAAACCTCTAAGTCACTTTCTTTATCTGATATATAATTTCCTCACTCAAATTAGCAAAAGCTCCCTTGGAAGATTAATCTCAATTTCTCACCACTAATTAATTACTCTTAATGACATTAAACATTATTGGTGGTTTATAACTGTCATTTTTGCTATCTGAATCACACCATTGCATTATTATCATGGCTTATTAGGGCTGTATATATAATCCACTCACTCCTTCCTTGTATTTACTCAGAATATAGAATAGTGTTCCTGACTAGTGTCATTTCTAAGAGAGAAGACATATGACACTATATGCTGAGAAAATTAAGTTTTAATGTTTTAATGAAAATACTTTCAATTATGTTAAAACACATCTCTGTGATAGTCACTTAATAATTTATAACCTCAATCTAATTATGACAAAGCTTAAAATCAATCCAAATTTAAGGCCATTCATCAAAATAATTGATCAATACCCTTCAAAATTTTCAAGGTTGGGAAAGACAAAGGAATGTTATAGACTCCAAAAGATTAAGGAAACCTAAAACCTAAATATAGTGTATGTTAGTTATAGTCCTACAATGCCAAATGGATAAGATGATGCTATCTGAAAGAACACCTGTAGCTTCCTTGGTGCCATCCATAGCAACCTCATCCTGTGGATTATTGTCACAATAAAATGTTAACATTGTGGCAACTGGACTGGGTGAAATGTATTTTAAAACCTCTCTGGATTGTATTTAACATTGTTCTTCATTTCAGGCTTATTTCATAGTACTAGATTAGATAACAGTTCAGAAAAAAAATGTAAATCATAAGATATATTAAGGGGAAACAGCCTTAACATGACTTAAGGAATGATGATACTTTCTCTTTCATCTTTGAAGTTTTTGTATTTTCAAACTTAACTGACAACATTAAAAATGACTGAGATATACTAGCAGATACAAAATTATGAAAGACCATTGAAAAAGTTGCTATATCTAATGTTTCAATTATTTATACTCATGGGGGAAAAAAGGTGAAGCCAATCTAACATCTGTATTATTCAGTGCACAGCACATCTGTTTCTGATCCTTGAATCTATGAACTACCTATGTCCTTTATATGACAGGGACTGCTGAAGAGACTGAGCTGATTTATCCAAAGCCGCTCATTTAATAAGGAATAGGAGAAACACTGAAGGAGCTGATCTCCAAGAACACTGTAACTTCACACTCAGGATGTCATTCAGGTTTTTCCTTTGTGCCTATGCACTTCCAGTTCATTTCAGAATTTGCATATCAAGGCTGCTATAAGGGAATGGGTTGACCCTTTTGAACTATTCATTTTATTAATTCCTATTAAGGACTTGTATTCTCTGTCAAATCACCACATCAATATTCCTTGGCTTTATACTCATTCTGAAATTTCCATTGCATTCATCTGTCAGGTTGCTGGCATCTGTCATCCTATCTATATGTTTTGTGGAAGATACACATAATGGAATTGCAAAATTCATAACTTTCATGAGTTGTGGTGAGGTACCCCAGGTAATTTTTAACAGGCTTATTATTTACCTTTTTTTGTTTTTTTGGTTTTTCAAGACAGGGTTTCTCTGTGTAGCTTTGTGCCTTTCCTGGGACTCACTTGGTAGCCCAGGCTGGCCTCGAACTCACAGAGATCAGCCTGGCTCTGCCTCCCAAGTGCTGGGATTAAAGGCATGCGCCACCACCGCCCGGCTTATTATTATATAATACTTTCTGCATATAGATTCATGACCATTAGAGGGTTTTCTCTTACCTTCTGAGCCTCATTTCAGAAATTTTACTCACAAGAATTGGTAGCTGCTGCCTTAAATAATTTGTTTATCCTCAAATATCAAAATTAAGGATAGTTTCCCTTAAATGCCATAGCCCTCACCCCAAATTTTATAAATATATGATTTTCCCTTGTTGTAATTGAAAAAACAACTTTATTTTATACATTCTGAATGCACTTTCTCCTCCCCAAACTCTACCCAGATACTTCCACCCAACTCTCCACCCACCCAATTGCCCATCCACCCAAATGCCAACCTACCTAACTCCCCATCCACCCAACTCTACCGCTTTCTTTTTCTTTCTCTTTAGAAAGCAAACAAGCAAATGAACATGATACTTTGAAAAAGCAAAAGAAACATATACATAATAACAAAAAGTTGGCTCTAATTTTTACACAGGTGAAAAACACACATAATAGCATAAAGTTGGAAAACATTTTTACACATTAAATGGATAGTAAGGCACAAAATACCCAAACAAAGCAGTAAGAGACAAAAAGTCTACAAAAATTCCATTGAGTTTGTTTTGGGTTAATCTTCTACTGCCTGGAAGAAAATAAGAATCCCCACCCTTAGCCAAGAAGTTATCTGCAATTGACACCAACTTGCAAAAATAAAATTCTATGAATCTTTATTCCCATAAAAATATTTAAGAGCCGGGCGGTGGTGGCGCACGCCTTTAGTCCCAGCACTCGGGAGGCAGAGGCAGGCGGATCTCTTGTGAGTTCGAGGCCAGCCTGGTCTACCAAGTGAGTTCCAGGAAAGGCGCAAAACTGCACAGAGAAACCCTGTCTCGAAAAACCAAAAAAAAAAAAAAAAAAAAAAAAAAAAAAAAAAAAAATATTTAAGATAGAGAACGGTCATTTTCCTTACTCATGACAGGGTTAATCTCACAGAGATGAATAGAATAATGTTTAACTTTGTGAAATATAGCCAAATATTAATTTCCAGCAATCCCCACCACAAGCACAAAAGCTGTGGCAAAGAGGAAAATAAAAGCAAACATGTACATTCTTTCAACATTTCTAAGGAATCCAGAAATAGTCAGAGATCATCTGTCTATGCTTTTGACAGACAAGTCACAGAAACCAACAACAAAGATGGTGATGTTGGTGTGCTCAGTAGGATATTTCAGGTAGGCACGGGTTGGAGTGTGGTTCAATGAATGCACTGTGGTAGACAGATATCAGGAGTGTTCTTAAATCTGTTAGTAGTCTTAGATGGTATGGTAAAGTTCTGAATAGGAATGAAAACAAACATGTTTTAAACAAACAAATCTTTAAAAATCTCAAAAAGAAAAACAGTGGGACCACCTTTCGATTTTCTTGTTCATAGCTGCAGTCATGAACATGTTAGAACTTAATTGAAATACTTACAGTTGTTTAGTTTTTCAATATTTAATAAACAGAACATATCAATATACTACATTCTTTATAAAAATTATGAGAAATTAGTAGGAATAAAAGCAGTGAAACTTTCTTACATTTTAAAAGCTTACTTTTAAAATTGCAAATATCATCTTAGGGGCCTGGGAATGGGGTCTACTGATATAAATATCAGCTAGGCAAGCCTTGCTAACCCAAGGCTTTCTTTCTCCTGAAAGAACTTTTATGAAAAAGCTCAGTGTGGTAGCATGCATATCCAGTCCCAACATTACTGTGAAGATATGGAAGACAGAGGAAGAACTGTCTCAAATAGCTCAAGCTGGAATGTGCAGTGTACCAGCAAAAACTACAAGAGAATCCCTGCCTCGACAAAGTGTAAAACAAGAATCAGTTCTCAAAAGTGTCCTTTGACTGCACATACACATGTATGCCTACACACACACACACACACACACACACACACACACACACACACACAAATAGATTAATTTTGAAAAACAAAATAAATTTTGTTTAGTAGAAATCAGGGTTTTGTCATATATGCTTCTGATATTTGTTCAATACTTGGTTCTGAGGTATAGGATAACAACCTAAAAATATCATGGTATTTGAAAGAGCAAGTGGTATTAACAGACTTCTTAAATTATTAGAATTTTTTGATAATATCAAACAATTGGCAACTTTAGGGAAACCAAATGCAACAAGAACTTGGACAATATTTTAAATTGCATTTTGCAGTTATTTTATCATGCATCCATATGTTTTACAGTTTGAATAAGACCTTTCATGTGTCAGATTTCCAACCTTGTTTATTGATTATCAGAGAAACAAAAATTCACTGATATGATAATTTGAATGTAATTAGCCCCCATAAGCTCATAGGGTGTGGCATTATTAGAAGGTGTGGCTTTGTTGGTGTAGGAATGGTCTTGTTGAAGGAAGTATGTCACTGGTGTCACTGTGGAGGTGGGATTTGAGGTCTCATCTATGCTTAAGCCATGCCCAATGTCTCAGACCACTTCCTGTTGCCTGCAGGATCAAGATGTAGCTCCTTCTCCACTCTCAGCTCCTTCTCCAGCACCATGTTTGCCTGCATGCCACAATGTCCTGCCATGATGATAATGGACTAAACCTCTGAAACTGTGAGCCACCCAATTAAATGTTTACTTTTATAAGAGTTGCCATGATCATGGTGTCTCTTCCCAGCAATAGAAACCCTAAAACAACTGAGTAATTCACAGGATTGTCAAAAATGATTAATTTGACTACACAAATTCAAAAATTGTTAAATTTTATTAATACCATCATCATTGTTATAAAGGAAGTCTTTATCTTTAGCAAAATTAAATCTTATGGTTAACATAAATGTTCAAAGATGATATGTATATACATAACGTATGTATGTGTGTGTGTGAATGTGAGTGTGTGTGTGTGTGTGTGTGTGTGTGTGTGTGTAAGTTCACATTTAATCATTGGTAACAAATACTTCCCGGTTTTTTTCCGCTTGAAATATGAGGCTTACTTACCTCACTACTGAGAATACTTGCTAATCCTCAGGATTGAATCATAGTCTCTTTTTAGTTACTTACCTAAAGAAAATATCATCTTATTAATGTTACATTAGCTCAGGGCACAATTTATAGACTTGCATAATACTTTGCCTTGAGACCATAATCACATTCTGATGTAGACTGATATTCTCATTCCATTACTTGGAAAATTATACACATCCAAATGTGAAGTTTTTTAAAAAATAAATTTTACTTTGTGGTAAATATATTCTTAAATAAAATTTTCTTTCTTCCATGAACTCTGTGAAGAAAAGAGTCAGTGAGTTCTACAGCTTGTAGTGAGGGTCATGCTCCATAAATTTAAGCATGTTAAATGTCCATGTTGTTGAACCATCAATTGAAACAGCACCACAGTTGAAAAAATACATGCCATATTCTTGTGAATCACCAGTTCACAGACTCTGGGGGCCCTGAGTATCTCTCAGTCATATTTTGAGAATCATGCTTTTAAGGAAATTTATCCATATAATGTGAGCAGCGGGTTATTTTAGACATTTTAATGACAAGAGAAGATACTTAAGACTCAAATATTCTAGGATGATAGAAAAAACATTCTGGACAATACTAAAATACATTATTTTCAAATGAAACACATAAGACTTAAAGTGATACCTGACAATATCTGATATAATGTTATCAATCATTTTTAATTACCCATGAAAACATAGAAAGCTAGAATAATTCAAAATAATGCTGAAAAATATAAAAGAAGGTAATATAATGATTTATTGAATACATACAATAATTAACTTTTAAAATAAAAGAGATAAATTACCTCAAGAATGTTGTTTTAAATCCATCAAAATGGATTTCTGAACTCACATCCGTGAGAAACTGATCACCATGTTCAGAAATAAAGTAATGAAACACAGCTGTCCCCAGCAGCTGGCCAGAGGTGAGAGACCTGCAGGCAGGCCATTCCACCACCACCCACTGGACACTGCTCTCCCAAGACCCACTCTGCCACCCAACCCCACCCACTACATCATCTTCCACATGGACAGCCCTCCCCTGCAACATCAGCAGGCCGTACAGGCACAAGCACCACCAAAACCAGCTGGAAGAATAGGCAGAACAGACACAGGCACAATCCACAATAGTTGGAAGAACAGACATATAGGCACAAATAAAGCTGGCATCAGCCAGAAGAATTGGAGAATATGCTGGATTCAGGCACCCAGCTCCCAACAAACCTCAGCTGAGACAACCCTACTGGACCTAATGACCAGTCAATCACCAGAACCGTTGGTCATTTAGGCCAAAAGACAATTAACAAAAAAAAACAGATGATAAAGGAACAAAAGACCCATCCAATAAAAACATCACAAGAATCAATACCTATACCTATAATTATCCCTAAATGCCAGAGTAAGAGAACATCCAGCAACACAAAGGGCCACCAAATTGTACCACGAGTACCCAGTGGTCCTACAACACCAAGATTTGAATATCCCAACACCGATGAAGCAGAAGAAAAGACCTTAAATGTAACTTTATGAAGATAATAGGGCCCTTAAAGGGGAAATGAAAAATTCTCTTAAAGAAATTAAGGAAAAGACAAACAAAAAATGGAAGAAATCAATAAATCAGTTAAAGAAAGACAAGAAAAAAAAAAAACAAGAAAACAGTTCAAGACTTGAAAATTGACATGGAGGCAATAAAAAAAAAAAACCCACAAACCAAAGGAATTCTGGAAATGGAAAATCTAGGTAAGCAAACAGGAACTATAGATGCAAGTATCACCAGCAGAATACAAGAGATGGAAGAGAGAATCTTGGTTGTTGATCATAGAATAGAGGAAATAGATTCATTGGTCAAAGAAAATGTTAAATCCAAAAAATTATTTTAAAAACATCCAGAAGATCTGGGACACCATGAAAAGACCAAACTGAAGAATCATAGGGATAGAAGAAGGAGAAGAATTCCAGCTCAATGGCACAATTAATATACTCAATAAAATCATAGAATAAAACTTTCCAACCTAAAGAGGACATGCCTATGAAGGTACAAAAAGCTTATATAACACCAAATAGACTGAACCAAAAAGAGTTCCCTCACCGCCTAAGAATAAAAACACTAAACATACAGAATGAAGAATATTAAGATCTGCAAAGGGATAAAAGGCCAAGTAACATATAAAGGCAGACTTATCAGAATTAAACCTAACTTCTCAATGGAAACTCTAAAAGCCAGAAGGTTTCTTTGAGAAAATAAACAAAACAGATAAACCCTATCCAAACTAACCAAAAGTCAGAGAGAGAATATCTAAATTAACAAAACCAGAAATGAAAAGGGAACATAACAACAGACACTGAGGAAATCCAGAGACTCCTCAGGTCATACTTCAAAAACCTTTGTATTACAAAATTGGAAAATCTGAAAGGAATGGACAATTTTCTAGATAGGTACCACATAACAAAATTAAATCAAGACCAGATAAACTATTTAAATAGATCTATGATCCCTAAGGAAATAGAAGCAATAATTCAAAGTCTTCCAACGAAGAAGAAGAAGAAGAAGAAGAAGAAGAAGAAGAAGAAGAAGAAGAAGAAGAAGAAGAAGAAGAAGAAGAAGAAGAAGAAGAAGAAAACAACCCCAGGGCCAGATGGTTTCAATGAAGAATTCTACCAGACTTTCAAAGATGAGCTAATACCAATACTCCTAAACTTGTTTCATATGATAAAAACAAAAGTAATATTGTCAAATTCTTTTTTGAGGCTACAGTTACCCTGATACCCAAACCACACAAAGATGAAATAAAGAAAGAAAATTACAGACTAATCCCCTTCATGAACATTGGTGTAAAAATACTCAATAAAATACTGACAAGCCAAATCAAAGAATACATTAAAAAAATCATCCACCATGATCAAGTAGGCTTCATCCCAGAGATGCACGGATGTTTCAACATATGAAAATCTGTCAACGTAATCCACCATATAAACAAACTGAAAGGAAAAAACCCACATGATCATCTCATTAGATGTTTGATAAAATCTAAGACCCCTTCATGATAAATATTTTGGAGAGCTCAGGGATTCAAGAAAAATACCTAGGCATAAATAAAGCTACACACAACAAGCCAGCAGCCAACATCAAATTAAATAGAAAGAAACTCAAAACAATTCCACTAAAATCAGGTACAAGACAAGGTTGCCCACTTTCCCCGTATCTATTTGTATCTATTCAGTATAGTACTCAAAGTTCTAGCTTAAGGAAGAAGAAGAAGAAGAAGGAGGAGGAGGAGGAGGAGGAGGAGGAGGAGGAGGAGGAGGAGGAGGAGGAGGAGGAGGAAGAAGAAGAAGAAGAAGAAGAAGAAGAAGAAGAAGAAGAAGAAGAAGAAGAAGAAGAAGAAGAAGAAGAAAAAGGAGGAGGAGGAGGAGAAGAAGAAGAAGGAGAAGAAGATCAAGAGGATACAAATTAGAAAGGAAAAATTCCAACTTTTGCTATTTGCAGATGATATGAGAGTATATATAAGTGACCCCAAAACTTCTGCCAGGGAACTCCTACAGCTGATAAATACCTTCAGTGATGTGGCTGGATGCAGGATTAACTGAAAAAAAAAAAAAAACAATAGCTGAGGAGTCCCCATGGAACTGGATCAGGTCCTCTGGATAAGAAAGACAGTTGATTAGCTTGAACTTATTAGGAGGCCCCCAGGCAGTGGAACCAGGACCTGTCCTTGGTGCATGAGCTGGCTTTTCGAATCCTAGGGTCTATGTTGAGACACTTTGCTCAGCCTTGGTATAGGGATGAGGGGACTGGACCTGCCTCAACTGAATCTACCAGGCTGGGCTGAATACCCCGGGGAGTCCTTGCCTTGGAGGAGGTGGGAATTGGGGGTCGAAGGGGGAGAAGCCTGGGGGTGGGAGGAGGGAGAACAGGGGAATCTGTGACTGATATGTAAAATTAAATTAATTACAAAATAAAAATATTAAAAAAGACAAATAATCCCATTAAAAATGGGGTACTGATCTAAACAAAGAATTTTCAACAGAGGAGTCTCAAATACCAAAAATACACTTTAAAAGGGTTCAATATCCTTAGTCATCTGGGAAATCAAAATGGCTCTGAGAATACATCTTACACTTGTCATAATGGCTAAGATAAAAACCACTAATGACAGTTTATGTTGTAGAGGATGTGGAGTAAGGGGAACATTCTTCTACTGCTGGTAAGGATGTAAACTTATATATCCATTTTGGGATTCAATATGACAGTTTCTCAAAAAATTGGGAATCAATCTACCTCAAGATCCAGCTATATCAATCTTGGGCATATACCCAAAGGATGCTCAATCATATCACAAGAACGCTTTCTCAACTATGTTCAAAGCAGCATTATTCGTAATAGTCAGAACCTGGAAACAACCTAGATGCCTGTCAATTGAATGGGTTAGGAAAATGTGGTACATTTATACAATCTACTTTATTTTTTGATTTTTGTTTTTGTTTTTCAAGACAGGGTTTCTCTGTGTAGCTTTGTGCCTTTCCTGGAGCTCACTTGGTAGCCCAGGCTGGCCTCGAACTCACAGAGATCCGCCTGGCTCTGCCTCCCGAGTGCTGGGATTAAAGGCGTGCGCCACCAATGCCCGGTTTACAATCTACTTTTACTCAGCCATAGAAAACAATGACATCATGAAATTTGCAGGCAAATGCATGGAACTAGAAAAAAAATCATTCTGAGTGAAGTAACCCAGATCCAGAAAGACAAACATGGTATTTACTCACTCATAACTGGATATTAGCAGTAAAGTGTAGGATAACCAACCTACAATTCATAGCCCCAGGAAGCTAGATAGTAAGGAGGGCCCAAAGAAGGATTCATGGATTTCCTTGTGAAGGAGAAATAAAAGTGATCTCCTTGTTGGAGGAGGAAGGGGGATGGAAATTTGAGAGAGTGTTTGGGTTGGCTATGTGTGAGATGTGGGTTGGGGGTGGAATGGAGGGGGAGAATAAATAAAGAAACTTCTTAATTGGGGGAGCATTTTGGAGTTAGAGAGAAACCTGGTGCCAGGGAAACTCCAAGAAATCCACAAGGATGACTGCTGTGGAATAATCCTTCTGCACACTGTTAATATATATTACTCTCATTAGTTACTAAAAAGCTGACAGGACAATAGCCAGATAGGAAGTATGAGTGGGACAGCCAGACACAGGGGACTCTGGGAGAAGGTAGGGCAGAATCAGGGAGATGCCATCCAGCTGCTGAGCAAGCAGAACATATACAAAATGAAGTAACAAGCCATGAGCCATGTGACGAGACATAGGTAAGAAATATGAGTTATTTGAAGTGTAATAGTTAGCTAGTAACAAGACTGAGCTATTGGCCTAGAATCTACAAATAATATTAAGCTTCTGAGTAAGGGTGGGAATTGGCAGGTGGTAGAGAAAAGTCCAACTGCATATGGCATTCCAACATGGGGCTGGAATTTCTGCATAAAACCTGACTAAAGCTTTAAAAAGGACCTTTGCCACACAAGAACAGAGTCAAGCATGGCTTCTTGGAGGCTGCATTTTTTCAGGTGGGCTTTGCTTGCTGGCAGAGAGTAGAGGTACCACTCTGTTAAGAGTTGGCTTCCTGGCTCAGCGCTCATGGTAAAAACCACACTTCTTTGTGGAAAAAGCTAGCCATTAGGGCAAGAAACTGCCCTTGCCTCAATTCCTGGCATTATAATGTCCAAACCAGACCAGCAGGACAGAAGAAAGGCAATTGCCAAACTTTACAAAGACAAGGTAGTCCTTCAGAATTCCCTGCTGCACAGGAAAGTCTGTCAGATATGCTAGGCCTATAGGCCTGAGTTGGGTGCTCTAACATTACAGAGGAACTTTGGGTGACTGTCCAGGCAGTGAGACGTCCATGCCATTAGGTACCATTTCACCCTTCTGGAGGCTTTAATGGAATTAAAGACAAGATAATTATAGTTTTTCTTGATTATGATAAAAGGTAAATTAGGTGCAAAACTTTGAACTCACAAAGATAAGGTAGATATATATTTCAGTCTAATGAATGAGTAATTCTGGTTAAGAAAAACATCCAGCAAGTCCAAGATGCATAATTAGGCCTAGACTTTGAAGAACTCTGGAGTGAATGCGAATAACAACCAAATGCTGTCAGAATATAAACTGTAGTTTCTGCTCTTGACTCATGCTTCCTTTGTTGATAGAATTCTTGTTGTCCACAGCAATCTCATCCCCTCTCCCCAAACTATGTGACTTGTGTTTAGTGAAAGAAAAATGATGGTGGACTAGAGACATGGATTACTATTTAGTTGTGCAAGAACAGTTGAGTCAAAGGAGAGTTTAAGAATTCTTTGTACTTGGTAATTATTAGAAAGAATATGAATAAAGACTTTTAATTCTGCCTGCTTTCAATGTTTCTTTTGTGATCTTGTATCTGTAGGAGCAAGAAAAGTCAGTTCTTGATTAACACTAACCACCCTAAAAATTAGTTTAAAAAAATGTAAAACTAAGTATATTAAAATAGCGTCTTTTCAAATTTCAGAACAGTTATCTTTGTTAAAGACAGTACATGCAGTTTAGGGAAACACCAAACAATTTACTGTTATTTTTGCTTTGCAAACTGACTAGCAGGATGATATATCAAAACGCAAATAAAAATTTTCATTATGGAAGAATTATGTTGAGGCGTATTGTACACTCTCCTCAGATTAATCATGCTGTGAAAATCCTACTGTAAGAGCAGATTTCTTGTTCTGTTAAATATTTAACAACCATCTCTAAAAGAATAGCTCCATGCAGTAGCACACTCCTTATAGAACTTAACTCCAGCTGACGCTGACAAGTAAATGAATGAAATCTATTATAAAAGGATTCAGCACCTTAAAACTTGGAGATGAGATAGTTTTGCTCTGAGGTCATACCTCCTTGGATATGCTGCCATTGTAAAAAAGTTTTCTATTAATCAATGAAGCAATGTTATTCTAAACAAAATTTATATTTAAAATTATAATATGCTTGCTAAGACTGAAAATGAAACATTAGTGAACAGACAATAGAATTGCAACTGAAAACATTTTTCTATGAAAACATCAAAACATTTCATTATACAGCACTTCAATTTCATAAAATTTTATTAGGTACTTTTTAATTTATGTTTATTTTCAATTTACATTTTAAAATGTAGCTTTATTGTGGATTAATTAAATGATACCTCTGCCCTCCCACATGCATTCCAATATCCCCAAGGCTCTCAGAATGTTCTAATCCAAAATAAAAGAGAAATACCAAGACCCCAAAATAGTCTATGTTTAGACAGCAAATAAAATTAGGAATGAGAGTACATTGGAAGAAAAGATTCATTGGCCAGATTTACAATCAAAATACAGTTTTTACATAGTGTGTGTGTAACACACACACACACACACATGCATGTATATATTGTATATATTGTATATATTGAAGACCAAACTGAAAGTATCATAGCAGGATGTCAAATACTCTTATCTACCAACTCTCTCCCTTGGGATGGAGGAACTTTAATAAACCAGTCTTATCAATATCTTCACTCAGATTGCCAAACAACATATATCATGCTTACAAAACATAACATGTTATATACCATATTTTACATAATATAATAAATTAGGTAGGATTTTCAATTAGCCTTCATGTGGTGGTTTGAATAACAATGATCCCCATAGGCTCAGAGATATGAATGTTTGGTCAGAAGAGAGTGGTACTATTTGAAAGGATTAGCAGGCGTGGTCTTGTTGGAGGAAGTGTGCAGACGAGCTGGCCTTGGAGGTTTCCAAAGCCCAAGTCAAGCCTAGTACCTCTCTTTTCCTCTGCCTGCTGATCCAGATGTAGAACTCTAAGCTACTTCTGCAGCAACGTATCTGCCTGCATGCCACCATGCTTCCTTCCATGACAATGATGAATTAAACTTCTGAAACTATAAGTCAGTCCCAATTACACGTTTCCTTTTATAAGGGTTGACAGGGTCATGGTGTCTCTTCACAGCAATAGAACACTGACCAAGACACTTCATTTTCTTGTGGGAATACCTGTATACTGTTTCTTTGAAATATACATGTTTTGGGGTTGATATAACTAAATAAAGAGAAAGTTCATATACCTTGTAATTGAGGCCAAGTATAGTTTGTATTTATGTTCCTGGGATTGTGGAACCAAAATAAGACCAAAATGCTCTCACCCCAAAACTAAAGGCCTAAGACTGCTCCTTTTAGCTACAGGCCATAAGTTACTGGAACAGGCCAGAAGTTACTGAGACCAGTCAGTTCAGATTCCAGAAACCAGGAAGTGTATAGTCACGAGATAATGCCTGCCAGACTATGGAATGTCCTCTCCCTGGTTTCCAGGGTAACTGATCACAGAAATGCCTCCACCTGAGGGCAGCCAATGAGAAATGGTGGCGGGCAACCACTCCCTTAGAAGTAATTTCTAGAAGTCCCTAGAAGCGAGCCAATCAGAATTGTACCTGTACTAGCACCCCTAAATGATGTAACCTTGTGACTTTTCCCTTTAAAAACTGAGCTTGCAGACAGGTGGGCGCTTCCTCCAGCCTCCACTGCGTTGGATGTATTGGACGAAGTCCCTGCCTAGGCTTGTATTGCTTTTGGATATCCAGAATTAAACCTTGCTTTTGCATTCCGGCATGCTCGTCTTTGGTGGTCTCTCTGGGGGTCACGATCTGGGCACAACATTTGGGGTCTCGTCCGGGATCCCCAGAGACCCCCCCCGCCGGGACACCTAAGAGCTCCGGAGGTCCATCTGCACCGATCGGTAAGAGCGCTCCATTTTCTTGTTTTTGCTTTCCTTTTACTTTCATTCTCTTATCCAAGCCGGCGGTTGAATCTGACAGGCTCACCTTGGCGGACGCGCCTGTAAGGTGACCTGGAGGAGTTGGAAGACGTTCCAACCCCTCATCAGGACGCGGGGGTCCTTACAGGTCCGCCCGTCATAGGACGCCCGAGAGGGGTCCGTCTGTTTGGATCCGTCTGGGGATCGGGAGATGCCCGTGAGGGGTCCGTCTGTTTGGATCCATCTGGGGATCGGGAGACTCTGTTGAATTGTCCCTGTCCCATCTGTAGGTCTTTGGCATTATCGAGGCTCCCTCTCCGGACTCTCGTCTGCCTGGACCATCTGTAGGGCCCTTGTTCTTCCTTTTTGTCTGCCTATCTTGTTCGTCAGTGTTATTTGTTATACCTTCATAAATGTATAAATGTGTGAGAACTGTGGCCACATGTGTGAGTGTTTTATGCCTGAGCTTGTGTGTGCATTGGGATTTGTGGGCCGATTGCCAGCCGAAGGGATGGAGACCCCTTCGGTGGTTGAACTGGCACAGACTAACCTAACATTGCTTCCTTGCGCTCTCTGACCAGAGCACAGGCAGCAGGCAGCAGAAAGCTTGCAATGAGTCCAGCAGGCAGCGGCTGCACAGCTGCTACTTCGGGGGACCCAGGGCGCCGCTGAGAGGGCTAGGTGGCCCGTGAGCATCACGGGGTCTAGATGCAGCGGGTTCGGGCCCCAGCTCGCTCAAAAAAACTATGGAGTAGAGGCTTGGCTGCATGGGAACTAGGCATGGCTTTGTGCTAGAGCGGGCTGTGAGCACTGTGTGTATGGCCGGCAGGTTCTGGCTGGGCTCCTGTGTGGACATGGGGCAGAGCTGGCAGGAGCCAGCAGGAGCCTCAAGGAGCTCAGTGTGGGGGCTGGTGGAGAACTAACTGCCCCTCCAGGGTCACAGCTGAGGAGTGGCCTACAGGTCTGTGGGCCCAGCCAGGGCGTGGAGTCATCTTTTGTCTCCATGGTGCATGCTTTCCCCGTCCTCCTCTTCCATGCTGTTGGGTGGGGCTCCCAAGATCTGCCCTGGGGCTAATACCTGATCAAGGTCTGGCTCCAAGAATGGAATGTCACCAACAGTTTCTTGTACAGTGCTGATGCAAATTGAGAGTTGTTTTTGTTATGGTATATGCATGTATTTCTGTTCTTGTTTTAAATATTGTAACTTTACAATATATTCTAGAGTACTGAGGGAAATCACAAGAAGGACTTTGGTAAGAGTTTCTGTTTTAAAAGAAAAGAAAAAGCGGAATTTGTCTGGAGTAAATGTCTGAGGGATCAAAGGAATGGACTGAGGGTACATGGAAGGTTGTAGAAGGTCAGAGGAGATGTGATGTAAACTGTTTGTTATGGTTTCTTATACCTGCAAATACTGAATTTAAAGTTAATTCTTGTTGGTTTTCATCTTAAGAATGCCTAATGATTCTGCAAACTGCCAATGTGTGTATGTATACAGGTATGTGACTTGAAAATGAAAGCAAGCTTTAACTGTATGTATGTATGTGTGTAACTTGGATCCAACTGTGTGTATGTGTGCAAGTAATTATTGTTTAGAAAAACGAGTTTTAAACAGCAACCACGTGGCTCCCTCCATCTTGGCTGGTGACCTCATGGGCAGCCATGTGTCTGGTAGCCATCTTTTACTAAGGTTATAAAGATCTACTCGGGTTAACACCTAATACTTATGTCTTTACCAAGTGTTCAACAGCAAGTTTTTAGAGAATTTAAATAGATGGCAACATATGTTTAATAAATAAGGTATTTAATTAATATTAAAGCTGCACATCGATGCTTTTATTCACAGGAATATACCTTGCTCTGGCAGCCAAACTTTGCAACATAAAGGAATCATAGGAAACAGCTGAGGTTTGCAAATGTATGGCAGGACTAGAGTTCCAAAAAGAGTCTAGTTGCAATGGTGGAAGACATTTGAGAGATTTCAGTCTTTTAAGAACAGTTTTTATAGTTAAAAACCAATGGCTTAAAAAATGTTTCTTCTTACCCAAGGTACATTCAGGCTTAAGAATGTTGTATAATGATATTTTGTTTTGATTTCTTTACTGAACCTGTATTTGATGCTAGAAGAGCTTCAACTTAAAAGCATTGTTTTTAGGCTACTTATTGTAGACTGTTAGAGAACATAAATAATCAGTCATAAGTAATCAAGTTTTTTAATTGTAGTCAGGGTAAGTATTACAGGGATAAGTTTACTCATTTACTTAGTCCCTTGCATATGTTTTCAGGGTTTAGCTTGAAACAAGTAATTAGAAACAAAGTTTGTCTATTCAGATATACCTGGACAGCCCTCATGCTTCAGAGATCTGCAGAATATGGCATTTAAATGTTGATCTAAAAGCTTACTATATCAGACAGGCTTCCAGATCCTAGCAGTGACCCAAGGTCTCCGAAGAAGATTACATACGAGGCACCACAACGTCTCTGCCTGAAGTATGACAACGCTGACCACAGGGCAAGATGCCCCAGTGAAACGCCTGCCGCCAGGACCCAGCCCAGACTGTGGATGAGCAGTAGGACACTGGAATTGATTGCACCCTTTTGCCTGATCAAGGTCAGTCTTCCATGTCCCGATTCCACAGGAAAAATACTCTGCCTTATGGACCTGATGGCGGAAGAAGACTGATGCTGTTCTGACTTGTGCCTCCAACGGTATGGAGACCTGGGTAGGGATTGGTCCCTGTAATTTATAGGATTGGAAGCTTCTTGGTCTGCACTCAGATATAGTTTATCCTTCTCAGATCTCTGACAGTACTGATGGCTAGGCTAGCTCTAACTTTGTCAGCATGGCAGCATCAACCAGATCCTCATGCAAGGCTATAGCTTTCTTGTTAGCTCACTTTTAGGAAAATATTCTAAGATATAAAAGTTTAAGTAAGTCATAAAGGTTCAGATATGAGTCCAAAATGAGATAAGTTTCAGATTACTCTCCTGTTCTAGTCCTGATGAGCTGGTAGAGCAATGACTACTTACTGTTCAGTCACAAGCTCAATATTTTGGATTTGTTTTAGATGTCATCTAAATATGTATAAATGTAAACCTAAAAGTGCCTCTCACCAGGCCAAAAATCTCTGTCCAATTTATACCTGGCTTTCTGGACAGAAGGAAAATGCACAAGCTTTTAACCCAAATCTGTAGTTCTTGTTGGGACTCAAAGGCATGAGTCCACTTCTACTGTTTTACAGACAATATGGATTTCAGTATAGATTGGTAATACTAATGTATCTAAAACTTTTATGTCATTTTGTAAGTAGGCCTCAAAGGATCAAAAGAGTCATAAAAACCTAGACCCACTTCACAGAGGTCAAAAGGACCCCAGATAAGTATTCCTAAAGATGGTATTTTTCCTCTCTCCTGGTCTTGGGACTACTGATTTTCCCATTACTAAGGGTATGGACCTAAGGGTTCCAAATAAGTTCATAAATTTTAACTTCTGTTCCTAGTTTAAATTTGTCTCAACAGATTTCCATTTGGCTGGCAGTCACCTCCAGGTTTCAGTTGCTGACTCCACTGCTCCAGATGACTGTGAGCTCCAAACTTGCTAAAAGCTGACGTGGACCAGCCCAGCTAACATGGTTCTTCCCTGTCTGTCCCTATGGGGTCAGGCAGCTACATGCTTCTGACAAATGCCCCCTTGCCCAGTCTTTGATTAGCTTTTCAGCCTTTTGGGGCCCCCTGACATCGGCACCCCAATGCCAGCTTGAAGCAGTTCCAGAAGAGAACGTCACCCATATTCCCTGTTCAGAAAAGGCTGAAATGCTGGGTCAAAAGAAAACTCCCTGGCATAGAGACAAGATGGCTAACTATACATGGCCATTATTAGAGAGGGATACTTAGGAGCTAACTGTCCAAAACCCATGATTGGGTTTCATTAGGCACATGAGAAGGGGGAAATGTGGAACCAAAATAAGACCAAAATGCTCTCACCCCAAAACTAAAGGCCTAAGACTGCTCCTTTTAGCTACAGGCCATAAGTTACTGGAACAGGCCAGAAGTTACTGAGACCAGTCAGTTCAGATTCCAGAAACCAGGAAGTGTATAGTCACGAGATAATGCCTGCCAGACTATGGAATGTCCTCTCCCTGGTTTCCAGGGTAACTGATCACAGAAATGCCTCCACCTGAGGGCAGCCAATGAGAAATGGTGGCGGGCAACCACTCCCTTAGAAGTAATTTCTAGAAGTCCCTAGAAGCGAGCCAATCAGAATTGTACCTGTACTAGCACCCCTAAATGATGTAACCTTGTGACTTTTCCCTTTAAAAACTGAGCTTGCAGACAGGTGGGCGCTTCCTCCAGCCTCCACTGCGTTGGATGTATTGGACGAAGTCCCTGCCTAGGCTTGTATTGCTTTTGGATATCCAGAATTAAACCTTGCTTTTGCATTCCGGCATGCTCGTCTTTGGTGGTCTCTCTGGGGGTCACGATCTGGGCACAACAGGATAAAAAGAAAGACAAAGTATGAAGTGATACTTTTATTTTGGCTCTTTAACTTTGAAGACTAATGAGATTACAGTTGCAAAGAAACCTGAGTGATGAGTTCCTTGTCTTCCTCTGGTTATTAAAGAAAGGAGAGGTTGACAGGCATTTGTATTTAAAATCAAAGAGACTCTATCAGAAACTCAGATAGTGATTATTAATAAAATAACCCAACTGATTGTAGATAACAGTCACTACAATCATTTTATGAGCTCACCAAAAATTCTTGACTAATTAACATTGCTGTCATCTCAACAGCCCACCTTTTAGTCCATCTTTTCAAAGCCTACGAAGGTACTCTATAATTTCATATTTTAAAGATAAGGTCTAACCTATTAGCCCTTGCTGCCCTGGAACTCGTTATGCAATCCAGTCAAGTCTTGAACTCAGAGAGATCTGCCTCCCTATGCCTCTTGAATGCTGGGATTAAAGGTGTGACCACCACTCCCAGCTCTAGCCTGACACTTGGATTTGTCAATGTGTCCGTGTCTTAACACACTTGGTGATTGTTTTTTGCCAAATTGCTGTCTCTCTACATTTAAAGATCATTCATCTACTTGAAGGTTAATTTTTGAGTGACACGACACACCATCATTATTTCCAAGAGTGGTAACTTTCTTGTACTAGTGGGAGAAACAGCATGCAAGGATAGTTTGGGTGCAACTGAGAGGTGAGAAGAGACCCTGGGTTCAGGTTTGGTCTGCAAAATAGAAGCAACTGTATGTGATATCCACAGGAGAAAGTGAACTTGCTGTCAGATATACCAGTTAAGATGATCACTTCATAAAGTGCCCTGGGATTCTATTTGTCATTAGTTGGCTATTACCAAAATGTTTTCTTCAGTTTTAGATTCAGAGATGACAATAATTTATATATAAAAAATCATATCTTCCAAAACATGTGGGCAAACATGCTATTTTCTTCTATTTCTTAAAAAAAAAAATCCAAAAGAGATGGCACATCCAGAAGAGAGCATTGGATCCCATGTAGCTGGAAATCCATAGTGAGGGACCAGGCTGAGCTCTGGGAATCCAGTTGAAGAGAGGGAAGAGAGAGAAGAGAGATTCTATAAGCAAGGAGCATCAAAATCATGATAGGGAAACCTACAGAGGTAACCAAACCAAGTTAGTGGTAACTCATAAACTTTGGACTGACAGCTGTGGATCCTCCATGGGACTGAACTAGGCCCTTTACATAAGTGAGACAGTTGTGTAGCTTTATTGAGCAGGCTTTTTGGAGCCCACTACCGATGATGGGACACATGGCATAGTCTTGATGCAGGGGGAAGGGCTTGGACCTACCTCTACTGAATGGACCAGGCTCTGCTGTCTCCCCATGGGAGGCCTTGCCTTGATGGAGGAGGGAATGGGGACTGGTTTGGGAGTGGAATGCTGGAGGGGCAGGAGTGGGGATCTGTGGTTGATATCTAAAATGAATAAAAATCCCTTAATAAAAATATGATAATATTTCATTGTATACATGTATGAAATACTGAAAAATAAAGAAAAACTTTAGAAATATTTAAAAAAAAAACTTGTCTCTGGACTAGGCAAGGTAGCCTTGGTCCTGCCTCAACTTAATATAGAAGTTTGTTGACTCCCCGATGAAGGCCTTACCTCCACTGGAGTGGATGGGGGTGGGATAGGGGGCAGTGTGGGGACAGAAGAAGGGAAGGGACTAGGAACTAGAGTGGGTATGTAAAATGAATATATATATATATATATATATATATATATATATATATATATATGAAAATTAAAAAAGCAAGTTCTGATTTGAACCATTTGTATCTTTTGATCATTTTGACAACCTACATTCTAGAAACAGAAAAATAGAAATGCAATGGAATAATCTGCTTGAGTCCACCACTTTGCGATTGCCCATGAGATAAGCCGTACATTTTAGTTAATTCTGGAGTTTGTACTGAACCTAGTTTTTGTGTCCCAGTAGCAACTTTCTTTGGGAAAGAAATTCCAGACGTCAGATGCCTGTAGAAAGACATTCAACATAATTCAGAGCTAATTAATCATGAGGGAACAAATGCTTGAGGGTATCTGGGCAACATAAAGGATGAAAACTTGGGTCCAGTTTACATTCAGGATGAAGCCTGGAAGGAAACCTAATCAATCTGAGTGATAGAAATGTGATATTTCATGACATGCAGATGAACTGGGAAGAGTTTGATGGAAGAAACAAGTCAAAAGTAGAGCACTTCTTGTCAAGAGTGAGTAGGGTTTCTCATTTGAAAACAATATTCTTTAAAATGGAATTTGAAATCAGAGTTCTGAGAAAAATATAAGCTCTCAGATAAGGAACTAATCTTATACCCCATATGAGAAATTTCTAGACAAAAATTATAGCAAATTCAGAGGCAATTTCATGTATTGTATAACTTAACAGTTGTTTGAGAGGAGAGAAATGATTAGACTCTTCCCAGTACAATTAAAGAATTAGTTGTCAACCTAACTCTGTTTTGAGCAACATTAGCTTTATCTGGATTAGCAGATTATTGGCCTGTGTTCTCAGCAAGAGTTCTTCTTGTGAAAATACTATTGACATACACTGAAATCAAAAGAGACATGCCAAGGAAAGTATTTCAGTCCTTCGTCAGTTGTGAGCTGCTGCTGATATGAGATAGAAACAACTAGAATAAATTATCATAGTGAAGAAAAATATTACATTAAAAGTTTGAAATTACCCACAGAAATTAAAGCTCCACATTTTAAGGATCTGGCACAATACCTTAGGGGGAAAAAAGGAAGAGCATGTTCTTTATTGAAATTTCTTTTCTAAATTGGGATTTGATTAATCTTGTAATGTAAGAAAACCATTTCAATTTTCTTTTCTCTTCATGATTCCAGCTCACATAGTTTATGAGGAAAGTTTGTAAGTATGCCCTCTTGTGGCAGGACATTTTAGTCAGTTTAGGAATAGTTTTCCTTTTTAGCTAAATGTCACATATAAGGTTGCTCTAACTCATAAAGTCATGGTATTTAATCATAGACAGTTATAGGTTGCACTCCAAGAAAGTAAGCTTATGTAAATGTGAGGACATTATAATAAAAAGTTAAACAAATAATTGCAAATATATGTCTATTTAAATAATTAAAAATGAGAACTAAGCATAGATTGTTACTTTTGACTTTCGTTTAATAAAAGGTTTCCTCTCACTGAGCTAAAGATAAAGGATAAGTGAAAGTCTTCGTAAACTTAATTTACTAAGAAAATTACGATCATCATTTCATTACTGAAAACTGGTTTGTATATAAGTTGATGGGAGCATCGACTGAACATAGGATAGAAATACGGCTGGGAGCTTGGACTGTGAAATAATCCCAACAGGGAATGTTCTCCAAAGGCACAGTGGGGGACCTTCACTCCCTGAGGTGGTGCTATTGAGTGTTATGGAGCCTTTGGAGCCAAGCCTGGTGAGAGGTCTTCAGGATGTATCACTTCTAAAGAAAGCTATTGACATTCAGAAGAAAACAGAGAGTAGGTGATGAAAGGTTCCAAGAGGATCAGATGGGTAAAGTATAAGCAAGTACACCCATGACATACAGCACACACACACACACACACACACACACACACACACACACACACACGCACAAATATATGACTGCAGTCAGTCAGTGGTTCCATATAAGAGACGAATATGCTTATCACAGAATTCTACATCAAACCAACTTTACAACCAAGCTTGTGGCTGGAACATGTGCTTCAAAAAATGAAATGACTCAGAAAGTTTACAAATTACATACTTTTTAGAGGAGAGAGATTAGTCTAGAATAAGTCATCCCTAATTTAAACAAAAAGAAAATGCAAACCCACAGGCAGTTCAAGAATTGTGGTAAGCAGAGGTCATCTACAAGATTAACTATTTGATCTCATATTGAAGATGGAGAAGAGCAGGCTCTAGCAGCGAGGTTTTAGAAACAAAGTTTTATGGGACATGAGAGTTAATGGAGAAGTCAGGAGTGAGTAAATAAATAATAACCCTTAAAAAGTTTGAGTGGCTCCAGAAAAAGTATTGATTTAAAATTCCAGCAAAGCAGAGCAAAAATTATCATAAATACAGGGGGGTTAAACAGGTTTGCTGGAATTTGCAGTAAACAATGAAGCCTTATGTACTGTTGCAGGGGAAAAAAATGTTGTAAAATGCCCCTGGCATAGCAGAATAAAACTGTATAAAGTCAAAAGAGAAGGCAGGAGATATTATCATGCAACCTTTATTTGTTTTATACTACTGTGGGGGACACAAGGAATGTGTTATTTTCTTTAAGTTACTAAGAAAAAGTTATGAGAAACAATTTTTTTCAAATATGATAGTGCTTGAATAGAGATGATGTATATGAGTTAGATATGATATATTATAGCTATAAGAAAGATATCTAAAACTGATAAACCAGAAACTGATTCATATAGAGTATATAGATATGTGTCGCACAATACAGCACCCTCTAGTTGTATGGTATCATTCAAATTTAATTAAATTGTTAAACTCTGATACTATATTTCACATGTTCAAAAAGTGATGTTTATCTGTCATACCAAAGCACACAAATATACATCTTTACTCACTCAACCACAGAATTACATATGCTAGAACACACATGAGCCCTAAGGATGTTATGAAAAACAAAATCAGCCAGTTTCAAAAGGACAAATGCTAGGAGTCCACTCACATGATGTCCCAAGTAGAAATTTGATTCTAGAAACTGGGCAAAAGAAAACCTTATTGTTATAGGGTGTAGAGCTTCAGTTTTGCAAGATGATAAAAAGTATAGCTTTTTCTAGAAACTAATAGTGATTGTACAGCAGCATGAATGCACATACTATACCACGCTGCACACTGGAAATGGCTAAGATACTATATTAATGTAGTGTGTATTTTCAAACAATTAAAAGGAAAAATACAACAGTGAGTTGATTAGCAATGATATTATGATTTTAAATTCGCCAGAAAAAGAACCAATTGCATAGAAGTGTATTCAAAAAGCATTACCCATTAAAATTATGACTACCGGCTTCTTCGTACAATGTAGGTTAACGTGAAACTTCAAATGCATGTTAGAAGTCATGTTCAATAATTCTTCATGAATCTAAGAGAACAAGCCCACTTTGGACATTATATTTCTTTAACGCAATTAGAACCTTCAGTACTTCTGCAGCCGACCTTGCCCAGGCCAAGGGCAGGATAAAATAGGTGTGGCGAATGGTCGTGACATGATGTACACGTGGGATGAGTGGAGAAGGTCACAGAAGATGAATGAAGTGAATCTGGATGTTCCTGTGCTGGTTATTGAGAGTGTTATGAGTCAAACTTCACGGGTTTGCTTCACACATAATTGTCACCTAGGTTTGTATAGCAGGACTATAAGATTTGACAAAGTAAACAGAATTTTATCTATCTTTGTTAGGGAATTGTATTTGTCTCCTCACATTATTACATTATTCATAGAATGACACTGTGATGGCATTAATTGTCAACTTGAGAGAGTCTAGAATCACCTGGGTGACAGACTTCTGGACATGCTTGTTGGAGATTTTCTTGATTACTTCAGTTGAGGAGGAAAAAAATCCAACCACTGTGGGTATAATCATTCCGTGGCTGGGTCCTTGACTGTATAAATGGAGAAAGAGAGCTTAGCAGTGGCATGGGTTCATTTGTCTTTTAAACTTATTCCTGACCGTGGATGCCATGTGATCATGTAATTCAAACTCCTTTTGCCTTCACTTCCCTGCAATGATAGAACAATTCCTTGAATCATGAGTCAGAATAAACTCACCATAAACTTAACGGGTTTACCTCTTGTCATAATGTTTTTATCAAAGAAAAAGAAACTAAAATATTGTAATTTTACATACATATTTGGAAATCTATATAATTATCTCTATTTGGATCTGAAAATGTACAATAGGCATATAATTAGTCCCATCATAAAAATCAATGCTTTGCAACCAAAACACGTTCAGGAACATCAGTTGGATTTTCTGATGATCACTATGGTACTACATATTCAACCTGAAAACAAATTGTGCTCTAAGCTATTCAAATTATATGTATGACAGAACATTCATAACTTCTCCAAAGAGAGACAATCACCATGATTGTCCTAAGTGGAACATAATGTGTCTTTTCCTTTCAGAGAAATGTGCGATGTACAATGGCTTGAATTGCTATTGCATTGATATTCAGTCAAATTACTTCCTCATCTACCATTAAGTGCTATAGATACCGTGAAATGAAGCTTGAAATGCAGGGTCAGAGACCATGTTCTCTTTCTGCATCTCATTAATTCCTGTATGATTTCATTATAAATACTAGACACAAGACAAAGCTAGAATACTGACTACATTAGAGAAAATGATGTTCACTAGAAAAAAAACTAGAAATAATAAATCAATACATTATTCATCATATTCCAGCATGCCAGCACTTTGCAATAAATAAATGAGCAACTCATACCCTATTCCTACAGTAAGTTGACAGTTCTGTAAAGGTTGCTACCAGCAGACAACATTTAAAACACCGTATCAGTTGCTTTCATGTCTCATATCAGGAATCAGCTTAGAATTTTAGATGTGTATCCTAGTAACAACAGAATTTATACTCATAAAGTCTCACCAACATGACCACACAAATGTGAGTTGGACACAGATGACATTAATTAACATGCCAAACTGAATGGGGGAAAGCCCAAGAGGCCTGAACCCTACACAGGGAACTACAAGTAATGTAGTAAAGATATGAGTGGGAAAAGTGCCTCTTCCCACAGAAGAGCACACCAGTGAGTAGTCCAGCCCTGAAAACATACATACAAACAACATCACGTGGACTCAAAAGGTTATTTTTAGGAATATATATGTATATTCACATGCATATATGCATCCAATAACAGTTGTTGAGGAAAGAGCCCATGAATTTGAAGGAAATCAGAAAGGGGTTATGGGGGCTTCTAGATGGAAGAAAGGAAAGAGAGAAATTCAGTAATTAAAATACAATCTCAAAAATAAACAACAAAAATCTCCTCTGTCAAGGATGATGGTCAGAGAAGGTGAGATTGCAAGACACTGGTATGAATTATGGTAGTATTGCAGACAATAGCTATATCAGAAATATTGACATATCTTTCACCCCAAAATGAAAAGAGGGGTATGAAAGGTGTAAAATAAAAGTGTACTGTGTACTCTTAAAATCATAAACAGATCCATATCACACCAGTGCAGTCAGGACCAATAAATGACAATAGTAGTAATAGTTATATTACAAAAATATGTATTTTTATTATATGAATAAGATTATTATACCAATAATAATTCATACCATTATCTGTTACAGTACCTCAGTATGACTGAGTACTTCTTATAGATCTGTTGTTGTCTTCACACATATGTATATTCCTATATACATCCTGTTATTAATTCATGTGATCAATAACATAGAATTTATACTGATAAATATGAGAGAAATAAATTATGCTTTACTGTTTCTGTTTCTTTAACAAAATATCTAAGGTCAGCTCCCTCAAAGTTGCATTCAGTTCATAATTTGAAAGCAAAAAAAATAACATGAACATGTTTGGTCTTATCCATTTGGTCTATGGTAAATTTTTCTTCCAACAAGTGTTTGAGGGAATGTATCATGGTGAGAGTTAGTGCAAGAGATGAGAGTCAGCACTCAGTGAAAGCGAAGGTAGAGACATTCAGAGGATAGACCTGTTCTTTGAAAGTCCCAGGAGATCTGCATTAGTCAGTTCTAAGAGCATCAATTAGTCAACTAACCTGGGCTTATAGATGCGCACAAAGACTGACCCGACAACCAGGGAGCCTCCTTGTGACTGACCTAAGCTCTCTGTATGTTACAGTTGTGTAACTTAGTCCTCTTATGGAATTCGCAACAGTGGGAGCAGGGGCTGTCCCTGACACTTTTGCTGGCTTTTAGGACCCCTTTCCTCATACTGAGTTGTCTTTGCCAGCCTTAATATGTAGGAAGATGCTTAGTTTTATTGCAACTTGATAAGACATGTTTTGTTGATACCTTGGCATGGGAGGCCTGCCCTTTTCTGAATAGAAACAGGGGTGGAGCAGATATATGTGGTGGGGGGCAGAGGGAAGGTATTGAGGAGGGACTAGGAAGAGATGAGGGGAAACTACTATCAGGATGTAAATAATAATAATAATAATAATAATTTTCAAAATAATTTTCATAATTTTCAAAAATGAAAAAGTATCAATGATCTGACAACCTCCCACAAGGCTCATTCCTTAAAATTTCTGTGACCATTTGCAAGTAAGGTCATGATAGCCATCTGCTAAATTAATATTGTGAATGGGAAGTGGGCTTTATTTCCCAGTGAGACTTCATAAATGCAGGTTTTACAAAATATAGGAGGACTTTCTGAGGGATAGGTAATAAAAAGTGTGAGGAAAGGTAGAAGGAGAAGAGAATGAGAAAATGTCATTATACAGAGTCATAAATATGGGTTATCACTTAAAATAATTATGCATTGAGCAAGTAATTGATGAACTAATGTATTTTAGAAAGTGTACTAGGAATCAAAACATCTCAGTGTCACCACATGGGGACTAAGTTCTAGGACAGAGACCTTTGAGAAAATACTCAAAATATTTAGAATAATAACAGTTCACCAAACATTAAATAACCACATAAGATGGCCTAGTAAGATGTTGAACCAGAAATCAAATTTCGGTACATCTAATTAATTAATTGAGTATATATAATTTAAGAAATGTGAATGCAAGAGAAAAACATGAATTATATGCATATGAAAATGCTTTTCTTTGCAAGACTCATCAAAAACATTTTTTGTAAACTCCTGTTAATATGCCAGTCTTTCATTCTAAATAGAGTAGATTGCATCATAAAGAATTAACAATTTATCATTGTAGTCACAGGTGGCAAATTACCAATATTAGTTCCACATAAGAATCCTCTCAGCTTCATTTCAATAAAAGCAAAAGGACCTTCACGCACCCTGCCATTAAGACTGTGATTGCCTTTATTTTTATTGTAAAATGATATGATATTGGAAGAATGTATCACAAAGAAAATACAAACACTTTATAAAATATTGGCTTTATGTTTATTGCCAATAGTAATAGGTCATAAAAGTCATGGCAGGCTATTTTGTTTTTGTTCAATTTTCTTCCTCATAAAAACAAGAAGCCAACAAAGCTCTCAAAACACCATCAGTGTGTCTGTCTTGTAAAATTTCCTTCTGCTGAGTGCTTTAGTGCCAAGGATTCCAAAAGGGAAATAGAAGTAACTCTATGAAACTGGAAATTGATCAAGCAAAACCAGAAAAAGCATAAAGCTAAAAACAATCATTTGAAGCCACTTGAAGACTTTTTAATTATGTTGGTAAGCCAAAGTATCAGGTAGCATTTTGATGGCACAAGTCTTGAGGAATGACTGGGCTTTCTCATGATGTAATGCAGCAAAGTATAGTTGGGGTATCCCTTTCAAAACCAGTAAAATAACCTTAAAATCTACCCAATACTCTGAAATGTGTAACTATATTGATAATTCTTGTTTGGTCACTATCTAGTTTTTTTTTCTTATTTTTAGACACATTTCCTGCTGTCAATGCTATGAACCCACAGTTGTTACACACCTTAAAAGGTGATGAAAGCTGGTACATTTTTAAAAAAGCAAACCTAAACTTTCTTAGAAAAAAATACTGCCTGAATTGAAAGTTTCAGTTCTCTAACCATCAATTTATATATAGAAATAAGCACAGATGTTTCTATAAATTTTAACCTGTGTTATTGAGAAGCCAATATCTTTAGAGATTCTCAGCCCAATTTGGCTTATTGAAGTAAAGAGTGCCATCAGGAAGGACCTGTATATTTTTAAAATGTTCTCAAAAGATAGCAAGATAATTCATAGCACTCACCTAAGGAAGTATTTTTCTTTCCAAAAGTTATTTTATTTTGTTTTTGGCTTTTTGAGACAGGATATCTCTACATTGACATGGCTGTCGTGGAACTTACTATGTAGACCAGGCTGTGCTGTGGGATGTCCAGTATGTTGTGAATATATGTTGCTATGATTGATTGATATATGAAACACTGATTGACCAGTAGCCATGCAGGAAGTATAGGATAAGTGAGACAAACAGAGAAGAGAGGCTGGGAGGTGGAAGCCGGGAAGAGACGCTGCCAACCACCCTGATGAGGAGCAGGATGTAAAGTACTGGTAAGCCACAAGCCACGTGTCAAGGTATAGACTAATATAAATGGGTTAATTTAAGATAGAAGAACTAGATAACCAAAAGCCTGCCACGGCCATATAGTTTGTAAGCAATATAAGTCTCTGTGTGTTTACTTGGTTGGTTCTGAGGGCCTGCAGCACTGGCGAGTGAGAGAGATTAGTCCTGACTGTGGGCCAGGCAGGACTGGAGAAAACTATGCTTGGCCACAAACTATATATATATATATATATATATATATATATATATATATATATAGAGAGAGAGAGAGAGAGAGAGAGAGATATTAGAGTGGATGTTATTTTTTGTTCCAGAGAAAGCTAAAACTCACTTGTATAAAAGGCTATGATTTTGCAAAATTTGCATAGTTTATTCAAGAGAATAAAATTATATCTTAAAATAAAAATTTAGTCATCATTCAGAATAATGCTGAAATCTATTCATCTTCTCTACATATAAGTGACATATAAGCTGTCACTCAAAAGGAAGATAATGAAGGATAATTAAGCAAATTTCCCGGGATTACATGAAAAATTTTATAAGCTATACTTACAAATAACAAAGTCTTTTAAATATACACATACATTTATTTCAACAAGCCTGCATACATTGCTTAAATGTTCTTCTATGTCCCTACAGAGTGTCATCATTTAAGGCAGCCTTTCTCCTAGGTGATCCTATGCTGCATGCATGCCATTAAACATGCATCACTCTCTTCATTATCCATGCTGCATTTATTCTTTCACAGAGGCCATTTGTCCTTCAGTTGTCAGAGTTAGCCTACTGGATTTGCCCAGGATTTGTTTTAGCCAAAGGTTATCAACAGATACCAGATAGGTTTGATAATAACTGCCTCTTACAGGAGACTTCTTTGCATTTAACATATCTTTGATAAGAAAACACATTTATTAGTGTCTAGCTCCAGAAAGAAGACAGACATACACACTGTACGGTCAACTTAAATCAGCACAGCACAATCTAAACTTTTCTTGTTCTTGAGACGTAATCACTGATCACATTCACCTGAGATGCCTATGTCTGTTATTAAGGGTGGTTTCAAAGGACAACTGGTGATTTTCTGCATTCTTCTTTTGAAGGATTTATTTTTATTTAATGTGTATGAGGGTATGTATGTGCACTATGTTCATGACCAAGGAGTCTACAGAGATATCATATCTCTGAGACTTGAATGACAGATGGTTGTCAGCTACCATGTGGATGCCAGGAACCTGCTGTGGAATAATCCTCTTGTACACTGTAAAGATTTGTCACTTGAATTGGTTTAATAAAATGCTGATTGGCCAATAGTCAGACAGGAAGCACAGACAGGGCAAACAAACTAAGGATGATGGGAAGGAGAAGTGCAGAGTCTCCAGTCACCAGCCAGAAGCAGAAGGAGCAGGAGATGATTGTGCCATGGGGTTTAGTAAACATACCATCATGTGGCAGAGCATAAATAAGGAATATAGGTTAGCTTAATGTAAGAGGTGGTTAATAATAAGTCTGAGCTATTGGATGAACATTTGAAACTAATATAAGCCTCTGAATGGTTGTTTGCAGACTGATGAGTGGGAAAGAAATATCCATTTACAAGTACCAAACAGTCTTAGAGTACTAAATGCTCTAAACAGCTGAGTCATCTCTCCTGCCCAATATTTTGAATTCTTTTAAAAGAACTGATTATGCATATGCACAAGCATCTTTGTGGACATGAACACAGTTACCTGCAGAGGCCAGGAGAGGGTGTTGGATCACCTCGAACTGGAGTTACAGGAAGTTGTGAGTTTCCTGACATGAGTGCGGAGAAATGTAATGATTCCTCCCCCAGATCAGTATGGCTCTTTGTTGCTGAGCCAGCCATGCCATCCCCTAAACATTTTATAGTTTATATGCAATTAAATGTTTGCTTTTAAAATACACAACTGCAGTTATTTGAGGGAAATGTAATAATGTTGCATGTTGGACAATTATTTTCCCTGTGAAATATGTATAGCTTTTGTAGTAGATGTGTTTGGATTTTCTTAAAATTGCTCATGTCTGAGAGTTTAAGGTTTTCAGGAAAATGTTACATTTCAATCAATCAGAAGGTTTCCTCTTTGTAGTTGTGATTTGAAACCATTATGCACAAGTGAGGAAGAGAGTGCAAGGATAGAGCACATTTGAATCCTTTTGTCTATCTATAGAAGTTAAAGTATTGTTGCCAGGAGAAAGTCAAACTAAGGGTGAACATGTAATCAATTGTATACATAGGCAAAATATAAAGGCATTTAGGGCAATGAAATAATTCTGAGATACTGAGATCACTACATTATTATATGATGCCAAGCTTATAACATATGTAAACCCCATAAATTGCAGACTTGGGGATGTAATGTATTTGTCATATGGAATTGAAGTAACAATATGTCATCCATTGAGTTTGTTGACAGTAGCAATTGTTATTCTAATGAGGGAAGACAATAATGTGGGGATCTGTTAAACATGCTAAATTAGGGAGTAAGTGGAACCCCTTAAACTTGGAACTGTTCTGAAAAAAAAATGCAATCTCGAAATGTAATGAGTATCAAGGATACATCTGCATTAAGGTACTAACAGAACTCTAAAATTCAAAATACCTGTGCACAAAAACCAAACTACATAGTAAAAATGACTTCTGAGTAGGAATAAAATTTGAATTATTAATTAATATAACTTAGACATAGTACTGCTTGCTTCTTAAAGAGCTGATACTTTTGATCCAATGTGATAGAAAGATTTAAACTGACTTGTAAGTACTTATTAATGTCTATCTAAATGCATTTTAATATGTTATATAAAGGGATCCCAATATTGATTAATGTACATTCAGAAATAGGGAAAATCATGTCTTGGTCAGCCATTCAAAGATGATTCCTCAAAATGATGATAGGTATTGAATTAAAATTATACAAAAAAAATACCAACAAAGAATAAGGGGATAGAATTTTATTTTAACAAAAATAAAACTGTGGAAGTGAATTAAGAATTTTGTAGGCAAGAGTTGGCAAAAGGGTAGTGAAGTTGAAGCTGTCAATAAAACAAGATAATTGGTATTTTCATTAATTAGGTAACACATGGCTTGCGTTAGAATGACAGCAAGGGACTGACATGGATACCTGCTCATATTTACAAATTTTTCTTGTCAATCAGTTAAGCATGGATGACAAATGTTACGAAAAAGAGGCAATCAGTGAGATGAAGACACAACCAGAGTCATCACCAAAATAACACTGCAGAGACAGACAGATGAAGACTAAAAACATGCAGCGTTTGTTCTCTATGACATCACTTCTCGCACTTGCTCTGAAGAACAGAATCTGCACTGAGAAGAGAAGTTTTCCTTCCCCTTCTTCAGAAAGCAGCTACTAGATTTGCTACCCATTCATGTATGTTCCCCTGACCATACTGCGTTGTGTCCCTAATCTGTAACCGAGTTTTATTTACAGTATATTATATAAAATAAAGTATATTTAATGTGAGTAGATGGTCAATTGTCTACTCTCAAGGGAACTCATGATAGCTGTCTGTTAATATTTTAAAAGAGAAGTATGTTATGTTTCTCAGAGAGCTTCCATAGATGTAGGATTTACAAAACATGGCAAGACTTTCTGATGACAGTTTTTTAAAAAGTTGAAAAAGGAGAGGGACAGGAAGAGAGGAGAGTAAGAGAATACCATTACACAGAAACATAAACACAGTTCATTAATAAATACAATTATAAATTTAATACACAAGTGTTAAGCTAATATATTTTAGGATATGTACTAGGAAGTAAAACAATAAGAAAACAAGCATGGTCCAGATGAGATCTCCCGCTCTCCTAAGCTCTCTTTCCCTCGGCCCTTGCCCTTCATTACCCCGACTCATGTCCAGGTTGTTCATGTAGATCTCATCCTTTTCTCTGTCATTGGGTGATCCCTGTGTCTTTCTTGGGGTCCTGTTTTCTAGGTAGACTCCCTGGAGTTGTGAGTAGCAGTCTAGTCATCTTTGTTTTACATCTAGTATCCTCCTATGAGTGAGTACATACCATGTTTGTCTTTCTGAGTCTGGGTTACTTCACTCAGGATGATTTTTTCTAGATCCATCCATTTGCCTGCAAACCTCATGATGTCATTGTTTTTCTCTGCAAGAACAGAGAGGGAGAATAAGGAATAAGAGACCATGATAAATGAAGGCCACATGAGAATAGGAAGAAGCAAAGTGCTAGAGAGGTCCACAGAAATCCACAAAGATATCTCCACAATAGACTACCGGCCATGGTCTAGAGAAAGCCAAAACTGACCTACTCTAGTGATAGGATGGCCATATACCCTAATTGTCGTGCTAGAAACCTCATCCAATGGCTGAGGGAACCAGATGCAGAGATCCACGGCCAGGCCCCAAGTGGAGCTCCAGGAGTCCAATTGGCAAGAAAGAGGAGGGTTTGTATGAGCGAGAATTGTTGAGACCAAGATTGGAAAAAGCACAGGGTCAAATAGCCAAACGAATGGAAACACATGAGCTATGAACCAATAACTGAGGAGCCCCCAACTGGATCAGGCCCTCTGAATAGGTGAGACAGTTGATTAGCTTGATCTGTTTGGGAGGCAGCCAGGCAGTGGGACAGGGTTCTGTCCTCAGTGCATGAGCTGGCTGTTTGGGACCTAGGGCTTATACAGGGACACTTTGCTCAGCCTGGGAGGAGGGGGCTGGACCTGCCTGGACTGAATCTACCAGGTTGAACTCAACCCCCAGGGAAGTCTTTTCCCTGGAGGAGATGGGAATGGGGGGTGGGTTGGGGGGATGGCAGGGAGGGGGGAAGAACAAGGGAATCTGTAGCTGATATGTAAAATTAAATTAAATTATAAAGTAAAATGTAATAAAAAAGAAAACAAGAATGAAAATGGTATTTTCTTAGGACTTTTCATTACATAAAATAAAATAAACAATAGAGGAGAAAAGGTTGTCACTCTCAAACATGATGTGTCTTAAAGAGACGAGTAGTTCTAGAGGAGAAGATAGAGTTATTGGAAAATACAATTTAAACAGGGTTGTCAGTGAGAAGTAATTCAACACTGGCATTAAGTCCATCAAGACATAGGGAAAAAAGCCTTTTTTTTATATAAAAGGGAAATGGAAGCTAAAGAAACCAGTCACTGGAAAAATCCCTAAAACGCAAATATACTCAACATTTTCTTCTTTCTTTTCAACTCTTGAAAACTTTACATGTGTATTGTGATGATATTCATCACATTACCCTGTATTGGCAATCTCTTTCTTTTCCTTCTGAATCCCTCCATCTGAAATAATCCCCCTGTGGCTACACTATTAAAGAAAATGGCACTCAATTCCCACAGCAACCACAATATCACTTCGGGAAAGGGTGGGACCTTGTGAGCACTTCCTCGATCCATGATGGAATGTTGAATTGACTATTACACAGCTATCCATTACTGCTGTATGTGTATCATTACAATGGCCCTGCCATATCTGAATGGCATTGTCTTGTTGCCCTCTTTCCTATCCTCCTGCTCTTACATTCTTCCTGTGCTGCTTCTTCCACAATGTTCCCTCAGCTTCTGGATGAGCATAAAATCACCCCTTATTCTCAGCACGTTGACCAGATGTGAGTCATAAGGAATCATTGTGCTTTCTGCAAAAGGGAACATCTCTGCCCCAGGCTTGAGTAGTGCTAGTTTATTGGTATATACCTAAATATTTAGAAGTTTGAAGTATCTAGTTAGAGAAACAAAGTCAGGTTGTGTGTTACCCGCAGGAGTTCATAATTTCCTCATCCATTGGATTTGATCAGGTTTATACTACAAGATTTGCACTCTGTCCTGTGTATTGACCCTCTAGTCCAATCACAAAGCAGTTGGTTACCCTTAATATAGTCATGGTACTATTTCACAATGGGCATATTTTGAATGCCAGGTCAATACTCAGTCTTTCAAGGAGCATCAGTTTAGTAAAAGTGGCCAGAATAAAATAAGAACCAAATAAGACATGACAGTAAAGCGAATAAAGGAATGGGAATAGTGATCTGTCATCCTTTAGGAGTTTGGGGAAACGTTATAATTTCTTTCCAAAAAATTGATGTGTGACTGATTCTGCATTACTAGCCTAGGAAACAAGAATGAAGATGTGAGGATTGTGGATTATGCTGTTCAGATACATATTGCTTATGGTCACAAAAGTCATTTAGGGTTTGCCACAACAAGGTGTAATATTGTACAAAAATTAGTATATGGGTCTAAATTGGCTTTCTTTGTAATTTGAGTCACATGGCAACTTACTGCATAAAAACAGAATAGATGTTATGGTAAGGTGAACAGGATGCTTGGCTTTATAGACAGAAAAGAGCAGAAAAAGCAAAAGCTAGAAAGCATTAGAAAAATCAGCTTCTTCTCAAGGTAAGAAAAGGGTGAAAATAGAAAAACAATTGATCAACTAAAAGCTAGTTACAGTTACCTTTTATACCTTTTATATACAGTCCAAGCACAGATATCTCATTATCATATCCACCAGAACTGGCCAGTTTGGGAAAGTTGGCTGCTAGCCTATGACTTTGCAGAAACTTAAAAAACTTTTTTTTTTTTTATTCAGTGAAACTATTACATGGGAACTATTACCAAAAAGTCTATTTGGTGTTAGTTTCTTTGTGTCTCTTCTATTTGGAGCCTTATACAGGAACTTTGTATACAATAATTCTTGTCTTTAGAATGTATTCATTCAACAACAACACGTAAAATGAATGGAAATTGTTAAACTGCATGGTATTATCAAAACATGCAGTGAAAGCTAGAAAGAATTAAATAGCATGAGATTTAGAAGACAGTATTTTAAGAAACAGAGACAGATTTCAAATATTTCCAAAGGTTCTTTTTTACACCCCCTTCTTTCCTATCTCTTTTTCCCATCTTCCTGTTTAATAAGGAATATGATGGGGCTCAGTTAGGTTGCTTAGAATAACTCAGAAATTAAACAACCAATCTTCAGGATTATTTTAAAAAGAGGTGCAATTCAACTGTGCATTATGCTGATAAGATTATTTAAAAAGTGAATAAAAGTCAAATAACCACAGGCGTTGTCATCACAAAGATGTCTGGCAGCCATGTTGTGGTGTTAGCATGGATATAGTGTCTCTGTCATTTCTAAGAGCCATAACCTCAAAGCAACCCTCCTCATCCTCTGGCTCTGGTACTTTATCTGGCCCTTCTTTCAAGATATTAGGTACAGGAATTGTGTTGGAGATACCCAAACTGAGACTGAGCACCCCATACTCAGTTGTTCTCTATGTTTTTATCAATCATTGCTTTCTGTAATCATCTCTATCTGTTGGTGACAAAATCTTCACTGATAAGGGTTGAAAGCTATGTTGATCACACTGGACTGGAGCACAGCGTATGCTAGCTGGCTCAAATGAAATCAAAGAAAAAGAATAGAAATCAAAGATTTCTTTAAAAAATCAAAAATAAATGCTAGAAATCAAATGACTCTATCAGACAGTTTCTGATGGATTATGATTCCAGTAGCTGACTGTCTTATTTAAATTCAGTGTTAGTGTATGTACATGAAAGCATGATGATAGGTAAATGGACCCCTCTCTAATTAAAATGTCAGGAAAAAGGAAAAAATCAAGTGAAAATTCTAGAATATCCAAGAACTGAGTTTCAAAATTAAAATATACATATAAATAGGAAGACTAGAAAAGAGTACAAAGTAGAAATATTTGAACCTGTGACAGGCACAAGAATATATAACTAGGAAGCTTAGAGAACATTAGGATATGTGTTTAAATCCTCATATATATAATATATATTATATATATATAATATATTATATATATATTATATATATATAATATCATGACTGTAGCTCCCCTCCCTGCTCCCCTCCAAGTCCCTCCTCTCACCTCCCCTCTGCTTCTGTCCCCATCCATTCCTCCTCCATTTCTGTTGAGAAAGGGACAGGCCTCTCATGGCATATCACCTTGTAGGAAGACTAAGTACTTGTATTAAGGCTGGTCAAGACAACCCAGTATGAGGAATAGGGTCCCAAAAGCCAGTAAAAGAGTCAAAGACAGCTCCTGCTGCCATTGTTGGGAGTTTCACAAGAAGACCAAGCTACACAACTATCAGGTATATACAGCGGGCCTAGGTCACTTCCATATAGGCTCCCTAGTTGTCAGTTCAGTATCTGTGTGTTCAGCATCCTTAGCCATCAGTGAAATGCAAATCAAGGCAACTCTGAGATTCTACCTTACACCTGTCAGAATGGCCAAGATCAGGAAAAAAAGTGACAACTCATGCTGGAGAGTATGTGGAACAAAGGGAATACTCTTCCGTTTCTGGTGGGAATGCAAACTTGTACAGCCATTTAGGGAATCACTATGGAGGTTTCTCAGAAAATTGGGAATCCATCTACCTCAAGACTCAGCTATACTACTCTTGGGCATATAACCAAAGGATGCTCAATCATACCACAAGGACACTTGCTTAACTATGTTCACAGCAGCATTATTTGTAATAGCCAGATCCTAGAAACAACCTAGATGGCCCTCAACTGAAGAATAGATAAAGAAAATGTGGTACATTTACACAATAAGCTATTACACAGTTCTTAAAACAATGACATCATGAAATTCAAAGGCAAGTGAATAATAGAACTAGAAAAAAATCATCCTGAGTGAGAAAACCCAGACCCAGAAAGACAAGCATGGTATGTACTTAAGTATAAGTAGATATTAGCTGTAAAGTAAAGAATAAGCATGGTACAATCCACAGACCCAGAGAGGCTTAGTAAAAAAGAGGCCCCAAGAAGGACACTCAAATCTTTCTAAGTAGGGGAAATAGAAGAGATTTCCTGGGTGAACTAGGGATGGTTGGGGATGAGCGCATGAGGGACTGGGTTGGGGGGAGAGTACTGAAAGAACCAACTGTAAAAGAGGGATATTTTGAGGTCAGGTAGAAACCCAATGCAAGAAAAAGTCACAGAAATCTACAAGTATAACCCCTCCAGCTAAGACTCCTAATAATAGCACACATATAGCTTCAACTGGTCATCTCCTATGACCTGGCAAGAATTTTAGTAGCAGGATTGGGACACTAACACATTCACATAACCTTTGACCAACAGTCTATTCTGCCTATGGGATGTGCTGAAAAGGCTGGTAAGGGTTAAGGGTTGTACAGGGGTTGTGGGAGTGGCCAAACAATGACTGGTCTAGCCTGATACCCATGCCTCCACAGGAGTGAGCCCACCCCTGGCATTGCCTGGGGCACTAAGATCCAGAGACCTAGGATAGAACCAAACATGACTGGAGAAAGAAAATTGTCCATGTATTGATACCTAATAATTTTCTGCTGTACTCATAGATTTATACCTAGCCCAATAGTCATCAGAGAGGTTTCATCCAGCAGCTGGTGGAAACAGATGCAGAGATTCACAGTGAAACATTAGGCCAAGCTCAGAGAACCCACCTGAAGAGAGGGAAGAAGGATTGTAGGAGCCAGAGGAGTCAAGGACATCACAAGAAACCAACAGAATAAATCTTCACATCTTAGATACAGATTCAAAATGTAGAGAAAAAGATAAAGAGAAAATCTTGAAGAATAAAATAAAGAGTGGGGTTGAGAAGCACTTTGCCTATAGAGGAAAAAAGAGACAAAAATTGAAATGAACTTTTTTGTTAGAGACCATGAGAGCAGAAGAGGATAGAGTGAAGTATTTGAAGTGAAACAATAAGAATTAATAATAATAAATAAAAATACATTGTATTGCCAAAGAAATTATCATTTGTATTGATCAGCTCCATGTGGCTGCAATGAATTACTTGAGAAAATTTATAAAGATGAAAATTTTAACTACTTTAGAGGTCCTAGTTCAACATTAGGCAGCCCTATTGCTTTAAGTTTCTGTTATGGGTGAAGGAAGGCAATGGTGATGAATATGCATTGGAATAAACCACTCACATCATAAACCACGAAGCAAAGTGAGATTGTGATTTCATAATGCCATCCAAGAGCACATACACCATTGCCTGAAAGACATCCTCTGTCCCTTCAAGAGACACAGTTCTGTTTGGCACTGCCATACAGATGAACATGAATTTAACAGATTGAACTTAGGGGTTCAATAAGAGCTGTCCCTTTGGGGGTCATTCATTCAAATGACAGCATTTCCCTTCTTACCTCAAAAGTTCATATCCATCTTACATAGAATAGTGATTCCTTTGCATCTACCACTGCTCAAAAGTCTAAATCCAAACACTGTAGTGATTTCCTGTAAAAAAAAATCAAAATTAAGTTACAGATTTCTAACATGCATTGATAAGAATGACTTGGGGTAAGTATTCCTGTAACAAAAGGTAGAATAACAAAAGGTAAACAATCAAACACATGAAAATAAAGAGAAAATTGTATCAAAGGAAGGACTGAAGCCTACAGTGTTGAGGTTGAAGGCTGTGAGTCTAGTAAATACATTGCTCTGTGACTAGATATGAGCCCCGCAAGGGTCTGGCTATGTCAACCTTTACAACTTTGCTGATTGCCACCTACATGGCCTTGCATTGAGCCTGCATCTTTTCTTGGCACTTTGAAATGTTCCTGCTATAGTTTCAATAAGAACTAATGCTCAGGAGGTCAAGTATTGAGCACTTGGACTCTAGATGGTGGGAGATTGTGAAAACAGTATATTTCAGACTTGATTGTTGGATCATGTCTTTGAAGGTCATGTCTGAATCTTGGTTCCTGTCATTCTTTTTCTAATTTCTGAATGAAATGAGGTAGATGACCTCCTGGTTCACATAATCCAATCACTATGATGTTCCGCATAGTGAGAGCAAGAAACCATGGACTAAGTATTTGGCATCATAAATAAAATGATAAAAATTAATCTTTTATGCTGTTTCTGTTAGATATTTGGGTCATGAGTCTAAAAGGGTAACTAATCCAGAAAATTGGTGCTGAGATTAAGAATCGTTGGTGTGATTATGTGACTCATTAGATTGCAATTTGCTTGTGGGATAATTTGGAGAATGATTGCAAATATGGACTATAGAAGCCCAAAATGCTATAAGCAGAGCTCATTTTCCTAGTCTGTTGAGAACTCAGAAAACCAGAATGCTAACAGGAATGCATACCATGAGGACCAAGCCTATGAAGTTTCAAATGGGAATAAAGATGTTAGCAGAATTGATCCAGAAACCACTGATGTGGTGGTATTGTGTTCCACAAAATATTGTGTACCCTAATAAACTTATCTGGGGTCAGAGAACAGAACAGCCACTAGATATAGAGGCCAGAAAATTGTGGCATACACACCTTTAATCCTAGCATTCCAGAGGCAGAAATCCATCCAGATTTCTGTGAGTTCAAGGCCACACTGGAAACAGCCAGGCCTAGTAACTCACACTTTTAATCCCGAGAGTGATGGCAGAAAGCAAAAGGGAACTAGGCAGGTTAAGCATTCAGGCTTTCAAGAAGCAGTTCAGCTGAGATTCATTTGGATAAGGACTCAGAGGCTTCTAGTCTGAGGAAACAGGATCAGCTGAGGAACTGGTGAGGTGAGGGAGGTGTGGCTTGTTCTGCTTCTCTGATCTTCCAGCATTCACCCCAATAACTGGCCTCAGGTTTGGTTTTATTAATAAGTACCTTTAAGATTCATGCTACACATTGATCATACATTATGGCAAAATAAACTTGTATACATTGTTTTTGTATCACGAGACCTTGTAGGAAGTTGGTTTAAAGGTAAGTAGTAGTTAATCTGCTGGAGAAAATTCCAAGACAATGCAGCACTCAGGCAAGGTTTCTCTAGGTAGCCTTGACAGAAAAGGAGAAAAGGAACTCAGCCAGAAGGCAGTGGTGCATGACTTTAATCCCAGCACTTGGGAGGCAGAGCCAGGCAGATATCTGTGAATTTGAGGCCAGCCTGGTCTACAGAGCAAGATCTGGATCCAGAACAGGCACCAAAACTACACAGAGAAACTTTGTCTCAAAAAGCAAACAACAACAACACTACCAACAACAAAATTAGAAGGAACCCATGTACTTTACACAAGAACAGTTTAACATCAACCTTAAGTGTACCTCAGGAACATGCCAAACCGCAGATATTGCAGATTGAAGGGTACAAAGGTGCAAATTCATCTGAAAAACTTCTCCCCGAGAACAGAGCTCCATGGAACATCTATCCCACAAAAAGATCACTTATTGAAGTATCATCTCATACTCAGATATCTATACATCTATATAAAGGCTCTGCATCTATTCTACCAATGGGCCTAGACAAAAGTTCAAGTCAGAAAATCTAATGTCAAAAATGATGATTAATATTGCTTGTCAATTGGACAGGATTTAAAAACACAATAAAAATATATATTGAGAACATTTTATTTATTCAGAATAGGTTAACTTTTGTTGAAATTTCATCTTATAGTATAACCAACACCTTTATCATTAGGCAATAACCATTTTTATTCTCATAATTTACCTTATCTGAATTCAATGTTTTGTAGAAATTAATTAAGCTATTGCAACTTTCTTTTGGTTGTTATTAATATGGACTTTCTCCTTAACCACTTTCTTTTAAGTAAGCTGATTCTCTACTTGCAAAGAGTTTGTTGAAGACAACTGTGGCCGTATCTTATTTGCTTATTCATCATAATGTCTGCTTTTTATGGGAAGCATGGTGATAGATATATATTTTTGCAATGCAATACCAGACTTGAAAAAGAAGATTGGGGATGTGGCTCAGTTGGCAGAGTGTTCTCCAATTGTGCCCAATGCCCCAGGTTCAGTCCTCAGCACCAAGGAAATCTGAGTGTTATAACAAATGCCTGCCAACCCAGCACTCCAGAGAGAAGTAGGTGTATATCAGAAGTTCAAGGCCATCCTTGTCTACTTAGCAAGGTCAAGGACAGCCTGTGCTACATGGGAGGCTGCTTCAACAATGCAGAAGGCTCAAGCAAGTTCAAGCAAGAATAGTTCCAGCACTGAGAGGGGGAAGTGGACACTGGCTGCCACTTCTAAGGAAGAAGCTATCAGCAAGTGATACCTCCTGACAAAAGAAAATTTAGTTTTCTCTAACAGAGTTTCATTGCATGTATCAACCACATTTTAAGGGATGACACATACCCAGGAATAGTTGGACAATGGTATTTTTGTAATCTCATTTTGCTTTATTTGGACATTTTTGATCTTATTTGTCTTTTGATTTTAGATATTGGATCACATTTTGTGAGGATGTGGTGTGTGTGTGTGTGTGTGTGTGTGTGTGTGTGTGTGTGTGTGTGTGTTTGTAATTGTTTTTGAAAAACTGATATAGAAAAAGCAATAAAATTAGTTGGGTAGGGAGCTGGGGAGGATCTGAGAGGGAGGGAAAAACATGATCAAGATATATTAAGTGAAAAAAATAATTAAAATGAATTAATAAATAAAATAAAAATAAATAAGCAACCTGGAAGGAGAAATTAAGGAGAAGAAAATACTCAATCTGCTAAAATAAAGCAATTTCTCTAAATCTGAAGGAGTTCCATGTAAGTCTTCACGCTATGACTACTTTAAGTCCAAATAGATAAAGTTAATTATCAGAAATGACAGAAATGGATAGATCAGCTTTGCACTGATGATGTACAAAATAAGTGGTTTGTTTAGAAAATCACCTGAAATTGGAAAAATAAATAAAATAGTTTTGGGAAAAGATCTGTAGCATCCCATTGCCTGTGGTCGGACACCTTGCCCACCCTTGATGCAGCAGGGAGGGTGTTGGCCCTGCCTCAACTGAATGTACCAGGCTTGGCTATTCCTCCATGGGAGAACTTGCCCTGTTAAGAGGAGGAGATGAGGCATGGGTTGGAGCAATGGGGGTGTGGGGGAAAGGCAGGGTGTGGGGGGAGTGGGAGGAGGGATGAGAAGGGGATCTGTGGTTAATATAAAAAGTGAATAAAAAATTCTCAGTGTTGAAAATATTTAAACTAAGTAATTTGAGCTGCAATTATGATTGATCCAACTTTGAAAATGGGACAGGGCAGTGTGAGTTAAAGAACATGTTCAAATATTTTCAGGAACCTCTAATGAGCTTTGTGTGGTGTGGCAATCTGTTATCCCAGTGCTATGGAAGCAGAGCCTGAATGATTGTGGCACATGTGACAGCTAAGGCAAGAAAGAGAGAGAGAGAGAGAGAGAGAGAGAGAGAGAGAGAGAGAGAGAGAGAGAGAGAGAGAGAGACAGAGACAGAGACAGAGACAGAGACACAGAGAGATGAAGAGAGGAAATGGAGGGAAAGAAAGGGAGGAGGGGAAAGAAAGAACATGGGTGAATGAATGAAATGTCGGAACAGTGCAATCTCTATAATAATTGAGAAACAATTTCACAGGCTGGCAAGAAAAGTGTGTGAACATGAAGGGCTGATACCCACCACAGGTTTATATAGACCCATGATGTTTCTCACTATATTCAAAGGAAGACAGAGTGGGGGCGAGGTGATAGACAGTGATACAATATTAATGAATGATTAAGGATAATTGGAACAATTTGAAAGGAAGGCAGCCTCAGCATTAGTACTCCCCAATCTCAGTAGACAGAAAACCATTCAAATTTGCATTTAGAAAAAGACAACTCAACAATAGAGTAGTTGAAGTTACCGGTGATGTTTCAAAGTCTTCTATAATCACAAGAAATTCCTAAGAGTTTCAAATACATGTGCATTTGCAAGGCATAATGCTGATTTTCCACCATTATTTTGACCTTTGACTTCTAGTTTGTGGATGGTTTTATATATATATATATATATGTAAAATCGGACCACAGACAATAAATTTAATGGTCTGTAAGTCAGTGTGGCCCATAGGTGTTTTGTTTTTATTTTTGTTTGTTTGTTTCTCTCCATATTATTTATTATATCTGCATAAAAGTTTTCTGTTAACCTTTTTATTTTATTTTCTTTATTCTTCTCTCATCTGATACATCCCAACCACAGCCTCCACTCCCTCCCCTCATCCACTGCTCTTCTGTTTCCCCTCAGAAAAGATCAGGCCTCATTTTAGGGCTGATAATAGTACTCACGAAAATAATAAGAAATTATATAGGTAAAAATATACTGTGGCAATTTGGATAATATTTTAATCATGCGAAACTAGTTTTTGAACCTTTTTTTGTTCATGTAAAAATTGTCAAAGTACACTTCATTTCATTTTTTTTATTGAAGTATTTGTCAAGAAGAACTGAAAAACAGGCATTAAAGAAAGTAGCAATATAATCTTATTTTCTACAAAATATGAGTAAATTTTACTAAGAAACTCTTGTATTAACAAATAGATCACAGAATTAATATAGACATTTTATAATTGATAGATTAATACTAGCACAAATAAGAGTAATTACTAAAAATATAAAATTAAACAAAACAGTAATTAGATTGGAATTGGATCCAAGTTATATTTTATTACAGATAATCGAACTCAATCTCAAAGCATTCATTAGCAGAGTGATCAGGGCCATTAATTAAATTAATCTTTTCTGCTCCTAGTCTCAGTCTTTTTCTTCTTTGTCCAGTGTCTGCTGCTGAACACTTGTTCTTTCAATTCTTCCTGAAACCTGCATCCACACATTTTTCTGACTTTGGAAAGAAATCTTCATTTGAAAAATGAAAGTATGAGGAAGATACAGAAGTCCAAAGATTCACGAAGTGAATTTTAATGGACATGGCTCACCTCTAATGAGCTACTGAAAACCCATCAGAATGACATGCCCAAATTCACAATCCTTTTTCATTTCTTCAATAATCCAAGCCCTTCTGATCCTCATTTTCCATATTCACATTGAAATTGAATTTTAATCTATTAAGACTATACCTGATTTGGTTCTCCTTATAGGTATATCAGTGAGTATGTCCATATTAAAGTATATAAAAATATGGACATCTGACAATTTCATTCACTTGTGGTATGAAATCTTTCTCAGAGTTATAAGGATCTTTAAAATTTTTTGTATGTGCTTATTGCTCACTTTCATATTTTCTTCAATATTCTGTTAACCCTTTAGTCAATTGTAGATGCATATGGCAATTTTATTTTATTTTGTTTTTGTGTTTATATATTCTGATTAACAGTTAGAATATAGGGTTGAGAGATGGCTCAGCAGTACTCAGCACATCCTGTTTTTGCAGATGATCTGAGTTCAGCTTCTGGCACCCATGTTGGACAATTCACAAATACTTGTAACTCTAGCTCCAGAGAAGTCTGAGTCCTCTGACTTCCACAGGCATCCCTGTTCACATGCACATAGCTTCCACTCCCCGACACACACATAATTAAAATAAAGCTAATCTTTAAGAAAAAGAGTTCAAATGCTTCTCCAGCTGTCTTATCTTTCTGTTCTCCCACTTCTAAGCATAAATCAAAGAACTAATTTGCCTTTTTCACTTTGTTTTTAGATGTTTTAAATGCATCTCATAATTTTATTTATGTAACATATTACCCATTTTTCAGTTCTAAAGGAAGTATGAATTTTCATACTCATATATTAAAAAAATTGCTCACAAAAATCCACCACAGCAGATCATCTTTTCCTAGCTTGCCTATTTTCAGTTCAATGAGTTGGTGATTTCTGTAACAATAAGTTAAAGATAAATTATGCTACAAAACAACTGTGAGCCTTAAGCTCGTAGTAATTTATCCATTTTAATAATTCCAATATTTCCTAATGGGAAATTGGAGGATGTTGCAGATGAGATTTCCATGACTGTAAAGGTTGGTGGGAAGTTAATCAAGTCTCATTCTGTGTTTGAGAACTGTTAAGAGGGAAAATAGAGGGTCCTTGGAGCTAAGAAATCACTAAAGTCCAACATTCTTTATGCTTTCACAACTGCAGCTGAAGATCTGAGGAGATGGTGTTTAAATCATTATGCTCTCAATGGCCAGATTTATTTGCAGGTACACTGCATAAAATAATCACATTAATAATCTTCCATAAAAGAAGAAATCAATACAAAATCCCCAATGAGGTTTCCCGAGTTTCAGCTACATCCTCTGAATTTGCTTTCTCCAAAAGGCAGAATCTAACAGAATAATTGAAACTAAATTATTCATGCTTTTCCTACCACAGCTAATTTTTCAATGAAATAACTGGAATATATAAACTATGCACATAATTTCTCTGCTAATAGTGATGGGAAAGCAGAATTATTAATAAGTTTTAGGAATATTATTTTCTTGGTATTCTAGAAACTTCCAGAGACAATCATTCATAGTTAGACCTTAGCAATTGTTAAGTCACATGAGGACCATAAAGATGAAAAGATAATTCTCATTTTCAGGGAAAATGCATATAAAAGGGAAACATTGTACAAACTCTAATATGGGAGGCAGTGGTAGGGAAATAGGAACATTCACACAGACAGCAATATTACTGTTGTGTTGTGTGTAATTGTCATGTCAACAGTGACAGGCAATCTATTTCAATGTTTACTAACTTCATTTTTTTCCAGAAATTCAGGGGAAAATTTCCAGAGTAGTGAATACTTGCCTTATTAGTGAGTTTTAAGTCAGGATTAGAAAGCTGGCTCAGGCACAAGATGTTTTAGCTAAGCAGATGGTGTGTGAGGACTCCTATGGCATGAACAAGGATAGAAACCAGGATTGTGCTATTAACCTGGTATACCAGACTCTGTAAGTCCGGGAACAAAAAGTAAGTTGGGAGGAATATTTTTGTGGCTGGTATGAATTTTATACCAGAAGAGAGCAAGTTATACTGTGTAGAAATATTGCAGGCTGACTCTGGAATTTCAATACCATTACAATGGAAGCAGTTGGTGATGGCAGCAGAGATCCTAAGTAGCATGACAAGTCACCCTAGACACTAAGATTTCATGCGCATCTTCCAAGTTAACATACAGAAAAAATTAAGTGGCAAAATGATGAGCTCTTATCAGGAACTGCCTGGCAGATACTCCAACAAAAACATAATTGTTGTTGTGTGTCACTGTGCACAGACACAGGTCTGATCATAGGAATACATTTGCAGGGTGCTAGACCAGCCATCTCTTTGCCCCTTTCTAGAAATGTCCTGATGGCCATTTTTTTCTGTTGCACTCCCTGCTCCCTGGGTGTTGCAGCAACAGGCACCTGAGCAAATGCTGCAGTGGCCGTGAGGAGCTTCCTTAAAAAGCTTGACCGAGTGTCATCAAAATAACAGAAGTAATGAGGACATACCTAGATGGTGACAAGAAGAGGGGACCACAAATGCTGAACACCGCCAAACAGCATAGCTCAGAAGAGGTGGGAGAACTCAGACCAGCTGCTCCAGATGAACTAGGAAACCCTGGAAGTCTGCTTGATTCCTGCTTTAAGATTGAAAAGACTGTTCACCACTTATCTGTATCTGACATTTGTCAGTCTACCCTGCGAATTTATTCGCATGCATTTTCTGTTGTTCTAATGATCAGATACAAACAAGAAGAGAGAAGCGTAATATAAATACCAATTTGACAGGAAATGTATTTGTTTTTTTGCCAAATACCACTTTTCTGCTAAAGGAATGTAGCCATAAAATAACTCCTAAGGATATTCTTCTACACTCATAGATCAGTTTTTGCTTAGCCATTATCAGAGCATCTTTTTCATGAAACAGAAGAGAACAAATAAAGAGACCCACAGAATGACAATATGGAGAACAAGAGATACTCAAATTCCTCCTTTTGGGGCTCAGAGAATCGTGTGGAAAATGAGACTGAAAGATTGTAAGAGCCAGAGGGGATGGAGGATACCAAACAAGTAAGATCTTTTAAACACAGCAGAACCCACGCCTACATTAACTCACTGAGAGTGTGGCAGCATTCACACAGCCCATTTGAATCTCTGCAATATGGGGTTCTACTGCTGAGAGAAGTGGTCACATTCCCCCTTCCCTAATGAATTAGCTTATGTGTGATTGATAACCACTCACAGATGAAAAGCCAACTCTATCCAGTGGAGTTTCACTGGAAATACAAACCACTCTTAAGGACGGGCCCCATGCCCAGCAATAGATGGCCAACACAAACCAAAATCAATGACATCTTTGGAGGTTTTTTGACAGTAAGCTTTTTTTTAAATCCTTACAGGTTATTTGCATATATATTATGGCTTCTGGTTTTGTGTTTTACTGGATTTCTATGCATGTCAATATGCCTGTCTCTGCTTTTTCTCTGGCTCTTTTTCTATCTGTTTTGTTTATTTGTTGTTGTTTTATAATATTTTAGTATTATTCTTTAGATGCTTGTTTATTATTTAAGGAGAGACAGAGAGAGGGTACAGATTCCAATGGGAGGGAAGGTGAGGTCACTCTTGAAAGAGTAAGGAGAGGGAAAGCCATAATCAGAATACATTGTATTAAAAAATCTATTTTCAATAAAATAAGAATAAAAGAAGTATATTAAAATGCAATGGAAGAACAAAACACAGAAGTTAGTGCCTATTTGTAAACAGATGAGGTGTCATGAATCTGCAGTTGCTATGACAGAAAACCTGAAGCTTAAAAATAAATGGTATTGTTATAACTTATACCTGGACCTCTAGACCTAGCCATATTCATCTCCTACCCTAACACTTGACCTAACATGCTCCAGGCAAATTGAATTCAGTCAATAATGAATTTTGAATGTTTTATGATGTACTGAATAAATTCCTTGTGTATTCATATGACTAAATTAATTTTATTCTGTAAGATTGGGGACAGGAGAATAGATCACACTTAATGAAATCACAATTGCTTAGTAAGTCATTCATATTCATTCTTAGTAAGAATAATTCATATTTGTACTTAGTTTTCTTTTACCATAAGCATTCTGCCAAAATGTGAAATGGTTATTAGCAAATGGCTTAGTTTCCTAAAGAGTAAGACTATTGCTTCTTTCTTAAATTGAATATAAACCAGGATGCTCTGTTGATCTTTTGTTCATCACTTAAGAATCAGTTTTCTTTATTCTCATCTGACTCTACCCAGGAAATTGACCATCACCTCTAACACCAGCATGTTCTTTTGCTCTCCTGTTTCCATTTCGATTTTGCCAAAGCACTAATAAAAATATCAATTAAGGGTAGTAAGGTGAGGGTGCACATACCTCAGACACCTCCCTCACAGGTCATCTAGAGTTGACTGCATTCCTGTCAGGGGCCATTTAAGCACATTCTATTGCTCCATTTATGCTTCTCAGGACTAAGGTTAATAGTGTAGCTTCAGTGCTGATACCTCAAAATCACTGCAGAGTCCTTAGGTTACCCTGTGCCTTGCACTGGAGATTTATGGCTCCCTCTTCGTATTAATTGATTGTTTTTGTCATTCATTTCTTGAAAAAAGTGTGATGGGCATGTGCGTGCATGCGTGTGTGTGTGTTTGTGTGTGTGTTTGTGTGTGTGTGTGTGTGTGTGTGTGTGTATCTGTGTCTGTCTGTCTGTGTAATCATTAATTAAATGCATATAACTTGATATTAGCCACTAGAATGGGGGGGGGTTACCTCATTTAAACTGCTTAATTCAAAGCTGAAAATCTCTGGAAAGATACAAATACATATAACCTTAGCAGAGACTAGTTGAAAAACTATGCATAGTTACGACTGAGAGTAGAACACGTACTCGCATAGGAACATCCGGGAAAGCAACACCATTCAATTCTGCGAGCACTGGATGAATCAGTTTAGCAGGGAGCAGTTGTGAAAAGTATGACAGATCTAATTAGGATATGATTCATGAAGCTCAAGCCTGGCAGTCATGGGTTATCTACATCTTCATGTATATTTATAAGCTTAGAAATTGTTTGCTTGATAATCTTTAAAATAAATCATCTCTGGAAATTCAGTACTTAGCCTAAATAGTGATAGCAAGTACATGTTATAAAATATGAACCATTTCAATATACTGATTCCTCGCCATGGAGGAGGTGGGAATGGGGGCTAGGTTGGGGGGTAAGGCTCGGGCCAGGAGGAGGGAAAAAAGGGAGATCTGTGGTTGGTATGTAAAATTAATAGAAAATTTCTTAATAATAAAAAATAGAAATCAGATGAAAGTTATACATTTTCATATTAAATAAGGCTTTTATTTTAAAGTTTTTACTTAAAAACAAGACTTTTTAAGTTTAATTATTTTCTTGAAATCATTATAGGTTCAGATGTAGTTATAAAGACACATTCCATGTATCCTTCGCCAAATATCTTCCAGTGGCAAATGCAAAAACTGTAATGCCATGTCACAGTAGGAGTTTGACACTGATAAAATTCACAATTATTTCAAAATTTTCTAGTTTAACTCTTCAGACAAATGCACATATCTGTGATTCCAAGAATAATAGCTGATATACACTTATTCTGCCAATTCAAAATTATTATTAGACTAATTCAGTATGATGACTTTAGAAGTAAGAAATACAGAAAAAGTTGTCCCTGATAGCTGGTCTAATGCAAAATGGTCAGCCCTGAAACCATATACACACAATAGAAATGGACTCAATATATTTTATGTATATATTTATTCATATTCATACAAACATGAATATACACACTCATACATATCAATAATAATCAAAGAAGGAAAGGCTAACAATTTAAGATTTGGGGAAACATTGGAGGAGTTGGAAGGAGTGTCAGTTAAAGGGAGGAAAGAAATGAGAGAAAATGATATAATCATATTTTAAATCTTAAATGTACAAAAAAAAATGTCCCTGGGTAGATGACAATTTACTTGAAAAAATATTAGTTTATGAATCAAACATTTTAGTTTAGTTTTCTTTTCATCATGTATACTATCATAATGAATGGATTTTACTTAATTAAATTGAGTAATTAGTGTATCACTTCAGGGTTTTTTTCTCTTTGGGGTTATAAATAAGGTAATAATAAAGTTATCATTGGGGTAATCATAAAGTATCTAAAATATTTATTATATTTATAATATCACAACTGGTTGAGACCTTAATCATGTGTCATTTCTTCCTGATCATTACTGAAATTAGCAGCTGCAAAAATTAAAACCCAAAAGATGCAGAAACTAAAAAAATGGTTCATCTCTATGTCTGACTCATTGATTTGCAGAAGGTAACCAAGTACAAGACATGCTGATTTGAAGTTATTAATATAGGAAAAGACAGGGAAAATCTCTACACACACACACACACACACACACACACACACACACACACACACACACACACACACACAAGGGTTATTATTGTCTTTTAGAAGGAAAGTAGGGGTGGAGCAGGGAAAGTAGGGGTGGAGGAGGAATTAAGCCGTGGGCCAAATAAAGAGCAGTTTATGACCAGTCTGTGGTTGACTACAATGTTAAACAACTGTTCTGAGGAGGCTAATCTGACACCACAACAGGTAATCTAAAACAGAGACAGTGGCTCCTACATTGTCATCGTACGTTGGTCCCCAATGAGCAAACCACCATACTGTCACAGTGAGAAGGAGACTAGGCACAGACTTAACTTCTAAGTGTGGATCTGGAGACAAAAAATAGAGGATATTAGCCTCCAAACGGTGCAACCAACCAAAGCCACCAGTGAGGAACATTTAAGAAACAGCTGCTGATTAATGATAGCTAACAAAGAGATCCATAACTGGACAATGTGCAGAGAATGAGAGACTTTGGAACACTTAGACCCAAATGAGATGTATTCATCAAATTCCTCCTTGTATCGAGGCTCAAGGATCTAAAAAGGTAAAAAGAGTCAGAAAGAGTACAAGAGCCTATGTTAGGCCTAAACCTTGGTGCCATGTAGTTGTACTTAAATCATTTCAATGGAAAGTGTCTTAGTGATTGGAACTTCTAGTGCAGTTTGGAGTTCTTCCATTTGAAAAATGTGATATTTGCATGGGATTGTTTGAATTTTGTTTTCTAGTCGCTCCCTATCACCACCCTCATAGTCTGAAGGTAGATTTTTCTTTCGATAAAGGAACAAAAAAAGTGAACATCTTGTTTGTAAATGGGTATCTAGTAGCTAGTGGTAAACTTGAAATGGTAGAATTCTTTAAAGCCTAATTCTAGGTAGTCTTAAGAAAATGTATCTTAATTATTTTTGAACCTGTATTCACCTTTTTTTTTTCAAATATCTTAAGTTATATTTTCTTTTTCAGAGCTGCTTCTTATTTGGGGTTATTTTTTTTTAATTGAGGCGTAATTCATAAAAGGGTATATTGTTTTGATGAGACTCTCTACAACTGTGGCTGGATGTCTTTCTTTAGTCTTCCAAGAAGGACCATTTTACTTTTTTAGAGTTACTTTTTAAAGTCATGAGATCAACAACTTGGACTACTATGCATGTAAGTGCTAATGCAAATTAAAGCCCAAGTTGACCTCCAGCAGCAGTTCATTCTATGTTGACAGTGAGAAAACACTTTGCCTGTTAGGATACTGTTACTTGTGGACTGAAATGCTGAAGAAACCCCTCCCCCTATTTTGTTTTTTGCAAAAATCAAGGTATATTCTAGGGTTTCCTGGTTGACCTCAACAGATAAACTGAGATGATAGTTTTAGTTCAGAATTGATCTGAATGTAGATTTACAGTCTACGTGTACAGCTGGCTAAGTGAGATCGCTTTCACAGTTCTGCATGTATCCCATCGGCTCCCCATTAGTCACTGAACTCTTAAAACTGGTATTGTAACATTACCACAATGTTTTGCGCCAATTTTATAAACTTTACAGTGCAATATGTGTTCCTTTTCTGAGGCAAACCAAAGGTATATTTCTCAAGGTTCTGCTTCTATCAGCAGCGTTGATGGAGGATTTTTTATACATTTGTAATAGATAGAAATAAACCAGAAAAAAAAAAGAAGAAAAAAAAAGTGGTGGAGGAAAAGGTGAACACTGCAAGAATACTCAAAAGGGCTGAGAGTTGCAAACGCCAAGAATGGCTTTCCATAGTAAATGGAATAGAACAGCTCTGAACTATAGCTTACTTTTTCTGGTTTGGTCTGACAGAATGATTGAATGCTTTTGTACAAAAATCAGAGCCTTAAAAACAAGGATTTGGTGAGATTGTAAAATGGTGTGCCACTTTGGCAAAACAGTTTGGTGGTTGGTCAAAATGCAAAACATTGTTACTCTGTTACTCAACAATTCTACCCTTAGGAATATATCCTCAAACTACTGAAAATGTGCACCTATGAAACATGTACATGAAGGTTTACAGCAGTGTGTTGCTAATAGTAAAAAAGTTAAAACAACTCAAATAGCTATCAAATACTGGAGAGAAATAAAATGTGGCTTATTCATACAATAGAATATTATTAAGACATAAAAATGAATGAGAAACTGACAGATTAAATGACTTTGGTGAACCTTCATAATTTCATTTGTAGATCTTTCCATTTCTAATTTATAAATACATTTGGGGTTATAAATTATAAATGTACTGCCTCCTGTCAACATTGTATACTTCTATTTGATGATTTCTGTGTCAAATATTATATGGAAATGTTTCCAAGTATTTTCTGTATTAACTGTGAATGAATAGAACAAAATAAATTGCCTGTGATGGAAAAAAAAAAAAAAAAAGAGTACAAGAGCCAGAGGTGGTATGCAACTCCAAGACAATGATATCTTCTATACACAACAGAACTGATGTACATCTAAACTCTCAAAGTTATTGCAAGCATAAGACAAGCACAAGGTCAAACCAGACTAAATCCCAGCACTGCCAAGGACAAGTGGAAACAAAGTCCCAACCCTAACAAAGAAGCTATTTGCAATTGATACCTGCTGGGAAAGGGAAAATAATTTTCTCTTATGGAGTGTCACCGGATATATCCGCCACACTCCAGGGCAGGTTCCATGCCCAGAAGTGATTGATCAAAACAAAACATTCCATTTTTTGGTGTGTTTTGTTTTGTTTTATTTTCATGTATTTTGTTTTGTTGATTTTTTTTCTAGTTTGTCTTGGTTTTAGTGTTTTGTTTTTGTGTCGTTTTCTTTTTGCTCTTTTAGAGAGAAGGTCATACAGAGAGAGAATGAAGTTGAGTGAGTAGGGAGGATCTGGGAGGATGTGAGGAAGACAATTAAATACGATCAAAATTCATTGTATGAAAAAATCAAATAAGATGAAGAAAGAAAACATCAGCTGAGCCATGTGGAGCTTTATGCCTTCTCAGTTATTCATTATTCACTATGATGGGATGCCTTGCTTAGCCTTGATGCAGGGGCGGTGGGAGAGCTTGGTCCTGTCCCAACCAAATGTACCAGGCTTTGCTGACTCCCCAGTGGGAGGCCTTACCCTTTTAGAGGAGGGAATGGGAGTGGGGGGAGAGGGGAAAGCTGGGGGGAGAGTAGGAGAAGGGATGAGAGGGGGATCTGTGATTGGAATGTAAAATGAATAAAAACATTTCTTAAATTAAAAAAAATACTCAAAAACAAAACAAACATACAAACAAACAAAACAGTGCAGACAGCCATGTATTTCTCAAGCATGTAGCCATTCAATCTAACAACATTGGAGATAATCAAGTGGTAGCCTGTGAATTTCAGTTTAGGCAAAGACTCTTACTTTCTCCTGCTTTTTGGTAAAAATATCAGTGCTGTGGGATGTTCTGTATGTCCTGTGGGCGCCCATTCTTGGGTTCCTCATGGCTTTACCCAGCAGGTCCTCATAGAGGATGATTTGGACCATGTGCCTGAGTGCAGGTGTCTGAGATGGTCTGCCCTTGGCTGTGCTGTGGGATGGTCTGTATGTCAAATTGCTCTGATTTGTCAATAAATAAAACACTGACTGGCCATTGGCTAGGCAGGAAGTATAGGCGGGACTAATAGGAGAAAAGAAAGAACAGGAAGGCAGAAGGAGTCACTGCCAGCCGCGACCCAGACAAGCAACATGAAAAGATGCCGGTATAGATTTGTGGAAATGGATTAATTTAAGTTATAAGAACAGTTAGCAAGGAGCCTGCCACGGCCATACAGTTTGTAAGCAACATAAGTCTCTGTGTTTACTTGGTTGGGTCTGAGCGGCTGTGGGACTGGCGGGTGAAAAGATTTATCCTGACTGTGGGCAAGGCAGGAAAACTCTAGCTATATTATCAGATTGAGAATAAATCTATCAAATAAAAATATCAGCATATAATCATTCAAGAGAAGTGAATTTTAAACACAATTTCAAACAATATCTTGGGTCACTTATAACACTATCCATCATAAGTTGTAGGGTATGTTTTAAAAAAGTCAATAAACAAATGTTTCATAAACAACATTGCTCCGGTTTCATTAATTGATAGGACCTGAGCATGTCTCAGTGATGTTTGAAGGAAACAGCTGAGATCAGCAAAGTAAGGTTAAAGGATATTCAGGAAAACCCATTTAAAGGAAAGCAGAGTCTTTCAGTTGGTCCTCCAGGTATGCTAATTTAACATGTGTTATTGTTTTCATGTTAAAATGTTTGTAATACAATAGGCAAGGGTTTTATTCATTTTTGTAAATACATTTCTAGGAATCTAAAATTTTGTTTGGAGCTGCAGTTATTTTGTTGACCCGTCACAAAATTCATGATGAACAGGAGTTTCTTAATACTAACATTTTTTCTTGTACTTTTGCACAAATAACCAACAATTGACTCTAAATCTATTTAAAAGCAAACCAACCTTGACAGGCACATTTTTGTTTGTATTTGCATTCATGGTAATTTCAGCAGTGAAATAAATGAAAGGTACAGCTTCAGAGGGAACTCAAGGCCAGATGAGGCTACATGAGAATGCCAATTCCCCTGCCCAAGTAATTCAAAATAATGGGAAAATATCATTACTTCTGTATATACAAATTCAGAGAGGGTTACAGAAATTTCATTGTTGCATTAATGACTTTAATTTTTTCTTTGTATATTTTATATTACATATTTAAATATTTAGTTATTTATTAGACACATGATATTACTCTTCAATATTTTATTATTGAGTTTGCATATTATTATGAACATTAAAGAATTTTATTTGTATTTCAAAAGTGTAATGAGCAAATAATTAAAATGTTATGGAAAGCATATTCACAGAATCTTCAAGTTTGTTTTATTTAAGCAATGCATCTCTAAATGTATTTGAACACTCCTAAAGAAACAAATGAAACCAAATATTAATAGGAAGTTCTGTTCCTTCCTGCTTCATATACAATCTGGGACTCAAAAATAATAAGAATTTAATATATGCATATTTTATAAAGGACATCAAAAAAGTACATCAGTGCTAAACTATTATGTGGTCATGTCCAACACACACACACACACACACACACACACACACATACACACACACACACACATACACACACATAAAATGACAGAAGACAGAAAGCAAACTGACTCGTGTTTCTAAAGGTTAAAAACAGAAAATCTTTGATATTTAATATTTAAAAACCAAGTAATAAAATGAAATGGTTGCTGCATACCTGTTAACCCAGCATATGGAATGCAGAAGCTGGAGAATGATGAATTTTGTTCTGTCCTGGGCTCCATTGTGAAACACTGCTTCAGAAAGAAATATAACTAACCTCTAACCCTGAAAAGTATCCAAAGTTATAAAAAGGAAAAGTAAGAAAATAGATTACCATGAAATCCATACAATGATTACATTGTGGCACTCTGAGTGCCTGTACACTAAAGCAGAAATAGAGGCTTAGGTTTCACAGTGGGTAGTTCCAGCAGAGGTGCACATAGTTGGCAGAAAATTTAACTACGATGTTAAGTTCTTCTACCAGTAATACTCTTTCTCTGATACATGGAACACTCAGCACTGCTGGGCTGGACCTTTGTCTCCACTATTGACTTATATACATTGCAAAATTAAATAAGCTTGTGTACAGAGTAACCCTTATTTTTGTTAGGCTTGTTAACTCATGTCCATAGCTCAATGAACTATGATGCCAAAAATAATAAAATATGTCTGTGAAAATAATAGTTCTATGAAATGTTACCGAAATAGTTTGCTTAAAATCCAATGGTGTTTATTTTAGGAAATAAGAAAATATATGTAATGTTTTAATTAATCCCTTTGTTCAAATGGCCGTGCTCATACAATTAATGATCAAAAATAATAAGGCCAAGCTCTGTTGTCATTGATTATATATTATTGTTGCAGTGTATGTAAAAAAGATCCTATGAGATGCTAATTAGAAAATTAGAAAGTGTAGTCCTCTATTAAATGTTGAGCATTGCATTTTCTATCAAATAAAAGCTTGGCATTTGTAAAAAATGTTATGGCCTTATCAGTAAATTACTTTGAAGCTTCAATATGGTGTCAAATATGTAGGTAAAATGTATGTTCATGAAATTAAAAGCATACATTTCCAATTCTGAGTATTGTTCTATTGGTTTTACTAAAACAGAGTCTGAGTAATGACTTGCTAACTGCCAGGGTTTTTCTTTGAGATGGCTAATCTTGGTTGTCAATTTGACACAGTTGAAAAATCACATTCAGCAGACTGGCCTGTGGCCATGTACATGGTTCATTTACTTAGTTGCTAATTGTTAGGAAGGCACAGCCTACTGTGTGAAGGACCACCTCTAAGCAAGTGAGTCTGAGCTTGATAAAAACTATAGCTGAATATATACCAGTAAGCAACATTCTCCAGTATTCTACTTCAAGCTTCTACCTTGAGTTCCTACTCTGATTTCCCTCAGGGATGGACTGTGACCTGGAAGTACAATATGAAATACACCTTTTCCTTTCTAACTTGCTTTTGATTATGGTGTTTATTACAACAACAGAAAGTAAACTAGAACAGTACTTTCAATTCCATATATAATTATTTTTAAATATTTCTTTTTTTGCCCTTTGCATGATGTCCTTTTTAATTTGTTTACACACAAAAAAGCTAAAAAATGGTGACCAATTCTTATCTCTGAGTCCAACGAATGGATGAAGAACAACATTTATAAGAGAAGTTATTTTATGCTAAGTAGAATTTTAAAGCATAGTTAAATGTATAAATATATTTCTTTTATTTTTTTACTTTAATCTTGCTATACTACACTTTTCCTATAAATCTATCTATATTTCATGATTTTTGTTGTTTAACATGTTCTCCAATTGATATTTTATAACACAATACCCCTTATAAGCATAAGCTTATTACCAAAACAGAAGCACATAGTTTTGTACCAGCTAATGTATAATCTAAACTCTCTAAGCACATAAAATTTGCATTATTTGGGTCTGTTTCCAGGTTTATGTTACTATTGTTTTTTAGGCCTGACCATTATTATGTCTGAATTTCAAATTTATGCTTTAGCATATCAGTAGAAATATTAAAGGCAGCAGGAATGAAGTAGGAATTCAGGTGGATATGGTAAAGCTATACAAAGAAGAATCGAGGAATTTTTCCAGAAGAAAGCCAAGTCTCAAGGAGTATTTGGTGTTATTCTGCCTTTAATATGTCAGCTGTTTCCTGCTATGAATGTCATGTGTGCTCTCATAACTTCCCCCAAGAACTACTAAACAGTGTGGATTGATCATTCTTTGGGCATATATAATTAAAGATAGTAGGATAACAGCCTCAGGCAAGGCTTCCTTCCTCCAGGCCTTTTGTTTCTCCTTTTTTAGCATTAAAATCAGAGATCTTTTTTAGCTAGCATCCAAGTCCAGAGGTGGCCCTGGACAACAGCATTTTATCTGAGATATCTATCTACACCCTAAGACTAATGGCAGACAGAATAGAGTCTCCTGAATTAAGGTGGACATTAGGCACATAGCTTTGTTTCTAATGCAAATTAGGCTTAGGCCCTCCTTTCTTACACAGCCTTAGTGGTACCACTAGAACTTCCCTTTTGACATTTAAATTAGAACAAAAGGGTTTTTTGCATACCAGGTACATCAAGCTGTGACACAGCTGCCTAGACATCCCCACCCTGCCAGTTAATGGCACAGCTGAGCTACACTGAGACAGTTAAAGCCCTAAAGAAATATAAGCAGTTTTATTTTACTCATGCTATATACTAACATTATAGACTCCTAACATTTTACCTAACCACCTCTAGAAATGTAGTTTGAGCACATAAATTCCCTTCTTCTGATATATTAATCGATTTTAGCTCTTAGTTAACCTCTTCCTTCAACCACTCCCTTTTTGGGTTGTAAAAGAAAGCTTGAGAGTCACTGCCTGAGGAAACCTCTTATCTGCCTTGATGACCCTGTAATAATTCAAGCCTGGTGACCTTGCCTTAGCCAGAGCATTGCTATTGCATGGGTATATAACTGTAAACGTTCGAGACTTGGAAGAGAACTAGATTGGAGGACTAGAAGAAAGAAACACACAGATGAGATAGAAGATGAGGAAGAGCCAGATGGGGAAGAACTAGGTGGGGAAGAACAAGATGAGAAAGACCAAGATGGGGCATAACCAAAATGAATTAAGATAGCACTTAGAAGGAACAGCAGAAAGATGTAGAGAGAATCGGCCAAGAAAGGAGCTAAGTAAGAGAACAGAATAGAAGCTGTGTAGAGAGAGAACTGACTCAGAAACTGACTCAGTGAATGAACTAAAGAGTTTCATGTACATAGATTCATTTAATATTGTCAAAGATTAGGTTATCAGTTGGTTGTCGATTCTTCTAAGGACCCTGGGAAAGGGCTATTAATTAAAAACATTCCAGTTACTCCCATCTCCCACAACTGTCATCCACACAACTAAATCACTTTCCTACATTCATGTCTGTCTGTCCTCTTCCTCTTCTTTCTCTTTTTCTTCCTCCTTCTCTCCTTTATTGTCATTGCTGTAGTCTATTGATCCATTGAGTTTTTCAAATATCAAAGGCTGTCTGTATAACTGTGAATTTGAAACAAACCATTGGAGCTTGGTTAGCCCACCAGAGGCCAAATAACTGAAAACCATGACTCTCCCTCTCCCAGAATATTTCAGAAGCGGATAGTTCAGTGGAAAATGTTTTGAGTTCTTTGTATTTTCTAGACACTAATGCTCTATATGATGTCTAGCTGGCAAAGACATTCTCCCATTCTGTGGACTTCTTCATAGCTCTATTAGTACTGTCCTTTACTGTGTAGAAGCTTTTGAGTTTCGTGAGATCCCATTTGTTCATTATGGGTCTTATTCCTTATACCACTAGAATGCCCTTCCGAAAGATGTTACCTACATTTAAATAGTGAGGAACATTCCATTCATTTTAGCTTTAGTAATTTCACAGTATCAAGTCTTGTGCAGAGGTTTGTGCAAGGTCCAGTTTCATTTTTTTGTCCATGTTGAGAACCAAGATTCTGATCACTGGAAAAGGTGTCTTTCTCTAATGTATTTTTAGCATATTTGCCAAAGTCAGATATCTGTAGTGTTACAGTCTCATATCTGGGTTATCTATTCTAGTACATTTGTGTATGTGTTATTTGGGGCCAGTACCTTGCTGCTTTCTTCACTATGATTCCACATTATAATTTGAAATCAAGTGTCGTATTACATTCAGTAGTACTCTTTTATTTTTTCAGTATTTTTCTTACTGTCCTTGACCACCTCCAGCCCCTCCTCACATCTGCAGCCTCCATTGTGAGTTCTGAGACTCCACCCACCTTGGAGCCCTACCCTGTGTCATCTCAGGCACTCAGCCCACCTTTACTAGTATTAGAATATCATAACTAATGATATTTCTTATACTACCATGAGTTTGTGACTATAACAGGAAAAAACTACAAATGCTGTTATAGTGCTATAATAATTGTCAGTATTATTATATTTTAATCACAATATACCACCACATTAAATTTGAAAGTATTGCTTAAAACACTAAAGTAAAATTCTGTATTTTGAATTGTGTTTTTATATTCAACCTGTAAAACTGACAAAGGTATGATCATCACATAAACATATGAAGTTAAACTTCCACTTTATTTCATTCCTTGTCTATATGGTAGAGTGAAATTAGAGTGAAATGTTTTTTGCCTTTGGGTCTTAGTCTTCTTTTTTTTTTTTACATTCAAATTATTTTAATGTACTTGATTTCATTAAAGGAATACAAGACACTATTGATTTATCTTTGCCCTGAAGGAGATGGGAATGGGGGGTGGGCTGGGGGAAAGGCCTGGGGGGGGGAGATCAAGGGAATCAGTGGCTGATATGTAAAATTAAATTAAACTATAAAATTAAATAAATAAATAAATAAATAAAACAAAACAAAAAAGACATTATTGATTAATAAAGACTCATTTGTAGAACTACTCATTAAAAGTTCTGTGTATATATTCATTTTCAGATAGCCTATTGTCCTCAAAGAACCATATTATCCTTTATTATATAATATTTAGTTTCCTCATTTTCTTATCTCTTAATTATTTTAACTCAGTTGAATTTGCTAAAATAGATAATTCAGTTGAGATTTTACAGAACTTTCTTGTTTTCAATACCATTGTGAAACCTCTAGAGGAATGTCAATTTTACTTTATATTCATTCTATGAATCAGAACTACTTTAAGAAATATTCTGTGAATTATTTTAAAGTCATGTCTGGGATTAGGAGACACTAACACTGTGGATAGTTCACATTATCTAATATGTCATTGAAACAAAGAAGAAAAATAACACATTTGCCACTTATGTTCATTAGTTCAACAATTTGGAAGAAATTTTGAGTCATGAAAAACTTTGAAATGCTCAAAATATTTCATACTTTGAAATATATGCTGATAGTTTTTGATAGGATAAATATTAAACTGCTCTATGTTTAAGAAACCATGCCAGTTTTTCACATTACCTTGTAACACATTGCTAGCCAGTGGTGAAGCTGTGAGAAGATGTCAGACAAGAAAATAGAGTCATCCAGGTTTATGAGTCTCAGAGAAACAAAACTATCCACAATGAAACAGGAGACATTAGTCATATCTGATTTCCTGTTAGTAATTAAGATGATAGGCATAACACGTGAAATTCATGTTACATATAGATGATTTAGGATCAATGAAGAGTAATGCTCTAGCCTTGAAAGTAATTATAATAATACATGGTCATCTATTTGTCCTCTCAGTAGAGAAATAAAACACTTTAGGATCTGTTGTATAACCATCACTGTACTTAGTGCATTGGACACACTCACTTTATTAGGCATATCCAATGACTAGGGTCATCTTGGTAATAATTTTGCTGTTTACTCCTGGAGTCTCGTGTAGTTGAATGAGGCTCCTCTTGATATTGGCATCATGGTATACCCAATAAGGATTCTGGAAATATAATCACCTGTTTACATAGTTGCAGTATTTCTCCTTATCACACAGCCTTTGAATAAGATCTCTCTAATAGAGTATATAGATTTTTAGACAGGGGGAGTTGGAGTTTACTCCAAATGTCTCTGGGGTTCTGGAACTGCACAAAGCAATAAAACCAACGTAATCTGTGCTATTGTGGAGATGGAGAGAAGTTGTAAGAACTGAGTAGTCCAGCATGTTCTGACCACACTAGCTCTGGCCCAAGCCCTCTGCTGGTTTTCACTAACAGCTAGTCTGTGCCTTCCCCTTTGTTATCCTGTCATAGGTGACTACTGAAGTATCTGTCGGTTCCCTCTGCAGCAGAGCCAGATGTCGCCACTGCATGAGCCCATGTTTCCAAGCTACAAACATTGCCCTGTGCTTTCATTGACTCTTATGGTGATTGTTCACTTTGTGGAGAGGGAGGCCTTTGAGGCTTGGAGGTATGAAATTCTCATCATTTTGAAAGTTTAACTGTCAGTCCTGTCTTAAAATGATTCCCCAGCACAGTGCCTGTGACCAAGCTAGGAAGTAGAGGCCATTCTTTCTCCCATGTCTATCTCCTGAGCTTACTTTAGTTCTTCTGCCTTAAACAATGTTTGCAGGATTTGAGATTGAGTATGATTATGGAGTTTCCTGGTCCTCTGTTTTCTCTCTTAAATACAAAGCATTTCTACTGAAGTCAGGAACAAGGCAAGACTGTCCACTCTCCACAACTATGTAACATAGTGCTTGAAGTCTTACCTAGAGTCATAAGACAACTGAAGGAGATCAAGAGGATACAAATAGGAATAAAGAAGTTAAAACACCTTTATTTGCAAACAATGTGATAATATACATATATGATCCTAAACGTTCCACTGGAGAACTCCTATAGATAATAAACACTTTCAACAAAGTAGTTGCATACAAAATTAACTCACAAAAATCAGTATCAGTAGCTTCCTATATACAAATGACAAATGGAATGAGAAAGAAATCATGGAAACAATAACTTGTACAAATAGCCTGAAATAATAAAACTATCTTGGGGGTAATGTTATGAGATAATCCTTTTGTACACTGTGAAGATGTATCTCTGCTAAGGCACTTTCGGACTGGTTTAATGAAAAGCTGAATGGCCAATAGCTAAGCAAGTGAGAATAAGTGGTACTTCAAAAAAAAGATAGGAACTCTGGGGAGAATCTGAGGTATGGGGAATTTGTCAGGGAGATGCAGAGCAATTCAGATGCATAATATGGCGGAGAGGTAGCAAGCCACATGGCAGAGTGTAGATTAATATTAATGGGTTAATTTAAGTTATAAGTGCTAGTTGGAAAGAAGTCTAAACTAAGGCCAAGCTTTCATAATTAAAAAGAGTCTTGTGTTATTATTTGAGAGCTGGTGGTCCAAAGAAAGTCTGACTATAGGGTAATTTCAACCAAGCAAGTGAAAGACTTGTATGATAAAAACTTTAAGATAATGAAAAGAGAAATTGAATAAGATACTAAAAGATGGAAAGATCTCCCTTGCTAAAGGATCAGGAGGATCAATATAGTAAAAATGGCCATCCGACAAAAAAAAAAATCAATATACATATTCAATTAAATCTCGACCAAAATTCCAGCACAAATCTTCACCAAAATTTAAATGTCAATTTTCAGCTTCATATGGAAACACAAAAAAGTGGGATAGCTAAAGTATTACTGAATAACACAAGAACTGTTGGAGGTACCATCTTCTCTGAACTCAAATTCTATTCCATAGATATAGTCATAAAAACATCATGATAGTGGCACAAAAATAGACACATTGGTAAATAGAATAAAATTGAAGATCTATAAATAAGTGCATACACATATAGACATCTAATTTTATAAGGAAGCAAAAAATGCTCACTTGAATGAAGACATCATCCTCAAGAATTTCTTCTAATCAAACTA